>NW_028319123.1:0-148244 GCF_062004578.1 Staurois parvus | reverse complement strand
AACTTTATTCATCCAGACACCATGAGCAGAGAATCTAAGGGGGGGGGAGAGAGAGAGAGAGAGAGAGAGAGAGAGAGAGAGAGAGAGAGAGAGACTGGGGGCTCCATTCATGGTGTCAGGATGAATAAAGTTACCACGGTTTGAATCTTCTATTGGATTTTCACTGTCCATGTGTTGGGTGTCGGAGAAGATCGGCACTGTAACTGGGTGTTGGGAGGGCGCGGCGGTCTATTCCTCCCACCGACACCAATGATGGGGCGTTATTCCTCCCACCGACACCAATGATGGGGGCGTTATTCCCCCCACCGACACCAATAAGGGGGGCGCTATTCCCCCCACCGACACCAATGATGGGGCGCTATTCCCACCGACACCAACGATGGGGGTGCTATTCCCCCCACCGACACCAATGATGGGGCGCTATTCCCACCGACACCAACGATGGGGGTGCTATTCCCCCCACCGACACCAACGACGGGGCGCTATTCCCACCGACACCAACGACGGGGCGCTATTCCTCCCACCGACACCAATGATGGGGCGCTATTCCCACCGACACCAACGATGGGGGTGCTATTCCCCCCACCGACACCAATGATGGGGCGCTATTCCCACCTACACCAACGACGGGGTGCTATTCCCCCCACCGACACCAATGATGGGGCGCTATTCCCACCGACACCAACGACGGGGTGCTATTCCCCCCACCGACACCAACGACGGGGCGCTATTCCCCCCACCGACACCAACGACGGGGCGCTATTCCCCCCACCGACACCAACGACGGGGCGCTATTCCCCCCACCGACACCAACGACGGGGCGCTATTCCCCCCACCGACACCAACGACGGGGCGCTATTCCCCCCACCGACACCAACGACGGGGCGCTATTCCCCCCACCGACACCAACGACGGGGCGCTATTCCCCCCACCGACACCAACGACGGGGCGCTATTCCCCCCACCGACACCAACGACGGGGCGCTATTCCCCCCACCGACACCAACGACGGGGCGCTATTCCCTCCACCGACACCAACGACGGGGCGCTATTCCCTCCACCGACACAAACGACGGGGCGCTATTCCGCCTACCGACACCAATGATGGGGCCGCCACATATCTGCTCTATGAATGGACCCCCATATATCTGTTCTACGAATGATCCCCTTCCCCCATATCTGCTCTGTGAATGACACACAAGAATCCTCGTTAAATAAAATCTCCATATTTAAATGTTGTATTATTATCACTCCCTAATTCGGAGTCCTGAAGTTCCATGCTACGGTCATCACCGACTCACCTTGGACATATGAAGGTGGGGCCCTCAGGAAACCAACAACAATAGCGGGCATAGAGCCCCCTCCAACAGCTTCATTATACCTCACAGCAATGTTCTGATGGACCTGATAGGTCAAAGGATCCTCCAATCACATCAATAGCACGGAGACGTTATCGCTTTATAATGGCCGGGCCACGCCCACTCCGAATGTAACAGAAAGTTATTGCTTTATAATGGCCGGGCCACTCCCAGATTTCCCACATAGATAAATCACCTACACCTGGGATCAGGTTACAGGGGCATCAGCCCTCATTGTTTCATCGTACAATATTGACATTATCACCCATGGATTTTCGGAATGAACAGACCTTGTCCCTGTTGGGAGAGTTTCTTCTCCAGAGTCTTGGATTTTGATTTACTGATCAGAGTGGTTAAGTCACTATGCAGGACTCTGGTCTATTCCCCCCATATAATGCTCACAAAAGACAAAAGGTAGTACCATGTATAATATTCAGAGTGGGCGTGGCCCACCAATTTATAAAGCGATAGCGTTCGTGTTATATCCAGAGTGGGCGTGGCCCTGCCATTATAAAGTGATAACGTTCCCCGTGTTATTGATGTGATTGGAGGATCCTTTGACCTAACAGGTCCATCAGCACATTTCTGTGAGGTATAATAAAGCTGTTTGTTCTCTTTCACACTATACTGTCCTCGGGGGGGATTCTATGCCCTCTATTGTTTGTTAATCTATGAATGGACTCCCCTCCCATATCTGCTCAATGATTGGACCCCCCCCTCCCATATCTGCTGTATGATTGGACCCCCCCCCTCCCATATCTGCTATGATTGGACCTCCCCTCCCATATCTGCTCTATGAATGGACTCCCCCTCCCATATCTGCTCTATGATTGGACCCCCCCCTCCCATATCTGCTCTGATTGGGACCCATATCTGCTCTATGAATGGACCCCCCCCCTCCCATATCTGCTCTATGAATGGACCCCCCCCTCCCATATCTGCTCTATGACTGGACCCCCCCCCCTCCCATATCTGTTCTATGATTGGACCTCCCCTCCCATATCTGCTCTATGAATGGACCCCCCCTCCCATATCTGCTCTATGAATGGACCCCCCCCCCATATCTGCTCTGATTGGACCCCATATCTGCTCTATGAATGGACCCCCTCCTCCCATATCTGCTCTATGAATGGACCCCCCTCCCATATCTGCTCTATGAATGGACCCCCCCTCCCATATCTGCTCTATGAATGGACCCCCCCCTCCCATATCTGCTCTATGAATGGACCCCCCCTCCCATATCTGCTCTATGATTGGACCCCCATATCTGCTCTATAATTGGACCCCCTCCCTCCATATCTGCCCTATGAATGGACCCCCCTCCCATATCTTCTCTATGATTGGACCCCCATATCTGCTCTATAATTGGACCCCCTCCCTCCATATCTCTATGATTAAACCCCCCCCCCATATCTGCTCTATGAATGGACCCCTGCCCCCATCTCTGCTCTGTGATTGGACCCCCTCCCTCCATATCTCTATGATTGGACCCCCCCTCCTGTATCTGCTCTATGATTGGACCCCCATATCTGCTCTATGATTGGACCCCCATATCTGCTCTGATTGGACCCCCCCATATCTGCTGTATGACTGTGCACGGTGTTTCTGAAGTATAAACCTCTCCAAATTAGGTTAATGCGGCAAAGAGGAAACGTGACCCATAGCAGCCAATCAGAGCTCACCCTCCTTATAACAGGTCTCTATGTGGGAGGAGCACTATAGAGGGGGCGGGGCCATCTCTTCAATCATTTGTTTCTAATAAATTGGGTTTTTTAAATAACTTTTTGGAAAATCAGTTTCATGAATCCATTCCTTGTATTGCACCCTCAGAATCCCTCCGGTCCTTACATGTCTGCTGCACCCCCCCCCCCCCTGAATCCCTCCGGTCCTTACATGTCTGCACCCCCCCCCCCCCCCCACATCCCTCCGGTCCTTACATGTCTGCACCCCCCCCCCCCGAATCCCTCCGGTCCTTACATGTCTGCACCCCCTGAATCCCTCCGGTCCTTACATGTCTGCACCCCCCTGAATCCCTCCGGCCCTTACATGTCTGCACCCCCCCCCAAATCCCTCCGGCCCTTACATGTCTGCACCCCCCCCCCAAATCCCTCCGGTCCTTACATGTCTGCACCCCCCTGAATCCCTCCGGTCCTTACATGTCTGCACCCCCCCCAATCCCTCCGGTCCTTACATGTCTGCACCCCCCCCCCAATCCCTCTGGTCCTTACATGTCTGCACCCCCCCCCCGAATCCCTCCGGTCCTTACATGTCTGCACCCCCCCCCCCCCCACATCCCTCCGGTCCTTACATGTCTGCACCCCCCCCCGAATTCCTCCGGTCCTTACATGTCTGCACCCCCCCCAATCCCTCCGGTCCTTACATGTCTGCACCCCCCCCCCCGAATTCCTCCGGTCCTTACATGTCTGCACCCCCCCCAATCCCTCCGGTCCTTACATGTCCTGCACCCCCCCCCCCCAATCCCTCCAGTCCTTACATGTCTGCACCCCTCCAGTCCTTACATGTCTGCACCCCCCCCCCCAATCCTTCCATGTGTCTGCACCTTCCCTCCCCCCATACCTTCCAGTCCTTAGATGTGGCTGTTTTAGATTTCCTTTCTTTGGGTATTTTTACCACCTGGTGATCCCGCCCGCAACACACTTCCTGTCTGAGGGTGACAACGCTGGTTTACTGTATGGAGAAGTATTATCACCTTGGGACAGGACTACAAAACACCTCCCCTCCTTCCTATAACATGGCGGGGAGGGCTTCTGTAGTCCGCAGGAGGAATTCATGCAGAGAACATACTACAATGTCAGATCAGCAGCTGAATTTTGCAATGATTGAAAGTCGTGTTCTGTGTACCCGACCAAAGATGGCGGCCCGGCGGAGGTCATTACCGGCTTCACAGAGGCGTTTGGCTGTTAGTATACTTCAACCTTTCTGCCCTCTTCCCCAACTTCCTGCCACCATCCGGTGTTTGTTTACATTCGGCGCTCCCAGTCCACCCTGTCCAGGCCGTGTCTGAGCATTACAGCCCAGAACTTGGAGAAGGCGGAGCCGACCGCCCCATAGATGTCTATGGAGTGTAACGCCCTGACACGGCCCGGCCAGGGCGGATTGGGACCGCTGAATGTAAACAGAGCAGAACTGAGGTAGGTGGAGGGTGGCAGGAGCGGGCCAAAAGAGACAAATGCACCTTCTTTTAAAACACACATATCCTTTAGCGGTGGAGGATAAAAGACAAAGGTTCCTCGGGGGTGTGGTCTATCATTAGACATCAGTAAGCCATTTTTATTTTGCTTTATAAATCAGGAACATTGGTAGGTATTGTATTCACAGACGTCAACCATCATCTATAGACAGGAACTGAACAGCATATACAGTACACAACATTTCTGCAGTCCCAATTCCCCCGCCCCAGCAAGAAGCATCTGGTGCTACTACCCCTGGCCATGTCCTCAGGCCATAACACATAAAGATCCCCAGACCATGATTGGTGCTACTACCCCTGTCCATGTCCTCAGCCCATAACACCTTGAGATCCCTGGACCATGATTGGTGCTACTACCCCTGTCCATGTCCTCAGGCCATAACACATAAAGATCCCCAGACCATGATTGGTGCTACTACCCCTGTCCATGTCATCAGCCCATAACACATCGAGATCCCCGGACCATGATTGGTGCTACTACCCCTGTCCATGTCCTCAGCCCATAACACATAAAGATCCCAAGACCATGATTGGTGCTACTACCCCTGTCCATGTCATCAGCCAATAACACATCGAGATCCCTGGAGCATGATTGGTGCTACTACCCCTGTCCATGTCCTCAGCCCATAACACATGAAGATCCCCAGACCATGATCTGGTGCTACTACCCCTGTCCATGTCCTCAGCCCATAACACATGAAGATCCCCAGACCATGATCTGGTGCTACTACCCCTGTCCATGTCCTCAGCCCATAACACCTTGAGATCCCTGGACCATGATTGGTGCTACTACCCCTGTCCATGTCCTCAGCCCATAACACATAAGATCCCAAGACCATGATTGGTGCTACTACCCCTGTCCATGTCCTCAGCACATAACACATCAAGTTCCCCAGACCATGATCGGTGCTACTACCCTGTCCATGTCATCAGCCCATAACACATCGAGATCCCTGAACCATAATTGGTGCTACTACCCCTGTCCATGTCCTCAGCCCATCATAAAGATCCCCAGACCATGATCGGTGCTACTACCCCTGTCCATGTCTCCAGCACATAACACATAAAGATCCCCAGACCATGATCGGTGCTACTACCCCTGTCCATGTCCTCAGCCCATAACACACAAAGATTCCCAGACCATGATCGGTGCATGTCCTCAGACCATGATCGGTGCTACTACCCCTGTCCATGTCATCAGCCCATAACACATCGAGATCCCCAGACCATGATTGGTGCTACTACCCCTGTCCATGTCATCAGCCCATAAGACATCGAGATCCCCAGACCATGATTGGTGTTACTACCCCTGTCCATGTCATCAGCCCATAACACATCGAGATCCCCAGACCATGATTGGTGCTACTACCCCTGTCCATGTCATCAGCCAATAACACATCGAGATCCCTGGAGCATGATTGGTGCTACTACCCCTGTCCATGTCCTCAGCCCATAACACATAAAGATCCCCAGACCATGATTGGTGCTACTACCCCTGTCCATGTCCTAAGCACATAACACATCGAGATCCCTGGACCATGATTGGTGCTACTACCACTGTCCATGTCCTCAGCCCATAACACATAAAGATCCCCAGACCATGATCGGTGCTACTACCCCTGTCCATGTCCTCAGCCCATAACACATCAAGTTCCCCGTGTCATGATCTGGTGCTACTACCCCTGTCCATGTCCTCAGCCCATAACACATGAAGAACCCCAGACCATGATCTGGTGCTACTACCCCTGTCCATGTCTTCAGCACATAACACATCGAGATCCCCGGACCACGATTGGTTCTGCTACCCCTGTCCATGTCCTCAGCCCATAACACATCGAGATCCCTGGACCATGATTGGTTCTGCTACCCCTGTCCATGTCCTCAGCCCATAACACATAAAGATCCCCAGACCATGATCGGTGCTACTACCCCTGTCCATGTCCTCAGCACATAACACATCAAGAAACTTGGTCCATGATCTGGTCCTACCACCTCTGTCCTCGTCCTCAGCACATAACACATCAAGAACCCCAGACCATGATCTGGTGCTACTTCCCCTGTACATGTCCCCAACACCCCATCACACAGAATGATCTGGTGCTACTACCCCTGTCCATGTCCCCAGCACCCCATCACACAGTGAGAACCCTGGTCCAAGAATTGGTGCTACTTCCCCTGCCCAGGTCCCCAACATCCCATCACACAGAAAGAATGATCTGGTGCTACTACCCCTGTCCATGTCCTCGGCACATAACACATCAAGAACTGCGTACCATGATCTGGTGCTGCTACCCCTGTTCATGTCCCCAACACCCCATCACACAGCAAGAATGATCTGGTGCTACTTCCCTTGTCCCCTCATCACACCTTATCTAGTGATAATGCCCTGTCTATGTCCCCAGGACCCCATCATGCCATGAGAACCCCAGGCCGTGATCTGATGCTTCTGCCCATATCCCACAACATATCATACAGCAAGAACCTTGGACTATGATCTGGTGCTACTACCCCTGTCCATGTCCCCAGCACCTTGTCACACTGTGGGAACTGGTACTACTGTCCATGTCCCCATCACACCATGGGAACCCCAGGCCATAACCTGCTACTGCTGTCCATGTCCCCAGCACCCCATGGTAACCCCTGGCCGTAACCTGGTACTACTGTCCACGTCCCCAGCACCCCATGGGAACCCCAGGCCATAACCTGCTACTGCTGTCCACGTCCCCAGCACCCCATGGGAACCCCAGGCCATAACCTGGCACTACTGTCCATGTCCCCAGCACCCCATGGGAACCCCAGGCCATAACCTGGCACTACTGTCCACGTCCCCAGCACCCCATGGGAACCCCAGGCCATAACCTGGCACTACTGTCCATGTCCCCAGCACCCCATCACACCATGGGAACCCCAGGCTGTAACCTGGTACTACTGTCCGTTTCCCCAGCACCCCATCACACCATGGGAACCCCAGGCTGTAACCTGGTACTACTGTCCGTTTCCCCAGCACCCCATCACACCATGGGAACCCCAGGCTGTAACCTGGTACTACTGTCCATGTCCCCAGCACCCCATCACACCATGGGAACCCTAGGCTGTAACCTGGTACTACTGTCCATGTCCCCAGCACCCCATCACATCATGGGAACCCCAGGCAGTAACTTGGTACTACTGTCCATGTCCCTAGCCCCCTATCACACCATGGGAACCCTAGGCTGTAACCTGGTACTACTGTCCATGTCCCCAGCACCCCATCACACCATGGGAACCCCAAGCTGTAACCTGGTACTACTGTCCATGTCCCCAGCACCCCATCACACCATGGGAACCCCAGGCCGTAACCTGGTACTACTGTCCATGTCCCCAGCACCCCATCACACCATGGGAACCCCAGGCCGTAACCTGGTACTACTGTCCATGTCCCTAGCCCCCTATCACACCATGGGAACCCCAAGCCGTAACCTGGTACTACTGTCCATGTCCCCAGCACCCCATCACACCTCGAGAACCCCAGGCCGTAACCTGGTACTACTGTCCATGTCCCCAGCACCCCATCATCACACCATGGGAACCCCAGGCCGTGACCCGGTACTTCTGTCCATGTCCCCAGCACCCTATCACACCGCGAGAACCCCAGGCCGTGACCTGGTACTACTGTCCATGTCCCCAGCACCCCATCATCACACCATGGGAACCCCAGGCCGTAACCTGGTACTACTGTCCATGTCCCCAGCACCCCATCACACCGCGAGAACCCCAGGCCGTGACCTGGTACTACTCTGCTTGCTGTTCCGGCTCGGTAGCCTCTGGCGCTCAGGGTGCTCTAAGTCACTGCCGCTGTCTGACGCCACGTTCAGGTCCCCGATTCCGTTGCGTTCCACGGCTTGGTTCTCCCGGTTCTGCATCCGTGCAGCCTGGCTGCTGTCCAGAGCAGAGGTTGTGTTCTTGTTGGGGGAGAGGGGAACGGCAGGGAGGTGCTGAAGCCCGCCCTTTGTCCGGAGGACTGTAGTGAGCATAATGAGGTATGATATGAGTGTGGGTGATTGTTCCCGTCTTGGCCGGTAATTTGGGCACCGGTTCACATTGGGACCCCGTCAGGCCCTGCCTGCATTTGGTGAACCCCAAGTAATAGATTTCGATCAGGTTAAGCAGCAAAGACAAGCAGGCCACGGTCAGCATGAATAAAATAAAGATGGTCTTCTCCGTGGGGCGGGAGATGTAACAGTTGACGGTATTGGGGCAGGCCAGCGGCTGCACGTGTACAGCGGGTGCAGCTGAAATCCGTACAGAAGGTACTGCGCCACGATGAAGCCCACCTCAAACAAAGTCTTGAAGAGGACATTGAACACGTACGTCCTCAGGAGGGCCCCGCGAAGCCGGACCTTGCCCATGTCATCCTTGACGGAGGGTTTGGGCCGTTCCAGGAGCAGCTGCTTGTCGTTCTGAGGGTCTCCTTTGCTTTGCCGTAACTTCTCCTTCTGCTTCTGCTTCTCCTCCAGGCGCACGAGGTGCAGGATGTGGCCCAGGTAGATCAGCGTCGGGGTCGACACGAAAATGATCTGCAGCACCCAGAAACGGATGTGAGAAATGGGGAACGTTCTGTCGTAGCACACATTCTGACAACCGGGCTGTTTGGTGTCGCAGGTGAAGCCGGACTGCTCGTCCCCCCAGACCTTCTCCGCCGCCGCCCCCAGGACCAGGATCCGGAAGATGAAGAGGACCGTCAGCCAGACTTTGCCCACCACCGTGGAATGTTCCTGCGCCTTTTCCAAAAGTTTCCCCAACAATTGCCAGTCTCCCATTTGAGCGTCGGTCACATATTACCCTGGGGGGGGGGGGGTAAAAACAAAAGTCAGGGCAAAATGAAGAACATTAGAAGTTAATGACCATCAACAAAATATCATCTAGAAGATTTCCGTGGCTCTTACCGATGTCTGCAGATTTGCCGGTAATCCCTGAAGAGTCACCTCTGCCTCTCGGCCCGTGTCTTGGGGGTCTCTGTGCCTGTGCCGCAGCCTCCGGCCTCTCATAGCCGCTGTGTGAAGCCCCCTCCCCCTTGTGTATTACTTGTTATTTTTAGAGTATTTTTTCTTCTAAATATACATCCAGAGAGCTCTGGAATTCCAGAGTCTCTCCCCCCGGAGAACGTCACAAGTGTCGGCTGCATGTTGTGAGCGGCGTCTGTCAAGAAGAGAGTTGTGTGGCCATGTGTTGGTGGCCGGTCAGCCCCTCCGATCCTCCACCGGTGACAGCATAGCCGGCCCTGCGCAGCATTCCCTCTACAGATATCATTCTGGAATTGTGTGTTTCCTCTACAGATATCATTCTGGACTTGTCCGTTCCCCTCCGCAGATATCATTCTGGACTTGTCCATTCCCTCCGCAGATATCATTCTGGACTTGTCCGTTCCCTCCACAGATATCATTCTGGACTTGTCCGTTCCCTCCGCAGATATCATTCTGGACTTGTCCGTTCCCTCTACAGATATCATTCTGGACTTGTCCGTTCCCTCCGCAGATATCATTCTGGACTTGTCCGTTCCCTCCGCAGATATCATTCTGGACTTGTCCGTTCCCTCCGCAGATATCATTCTGGACTTGTCCGTTCCCTCCGCAGATATCATTCTGGACTTGTCCGTTCCCTCCGCAGATATCATTCTGGAATTGTCTGTTCCCTCCGCAGATATCATTCTGGACTTGTCCGTTCCCTCTGCAGATATCATTCTGGAATTGCCCGTTCCCTCCGCAGATATCATTCTGGAATTGTCCGTTCCCTCCACAGATATCATTCTGGACTTGTCCGTTCCCTCCGCAGATATCATTCTGGAATTGTCCGTTCCCTCCGCAGATATCATTCTGGACTTGTCCGTTCCCTCCACAGATATCATTCTGGACTTGTCCGTTCCCTCTACAGATATCATTCTGGACTTGTCCGTTCCCTCCGCAGCTATCATTCTGGACTTGTCCGTTCCCTCCGCAGATATCATTCTGGATTTGTGTGTTTCCTCCACAGATATCATTCTGGACTTGTCCGTTCCCTCTACAGATATCATTCTGGACTTGTCCGTTCCCTCCGCAGATATCATTCTGGACTTGTCCGTTCCCTCCGCAGATATCATTCTGGACTTGTCCGTTCCCTCCGCAGATATCATTCTGGACTTGTCCGTTCTTCTCCGCAGATATCATTCTGGACTTGTCCGTTCCCTCTACAGATATCATTCTGGACTTGTCCGTTCCCTCTGCAGATATCATTCTGGAATTGTCCATTCCCTCCGCAGATATCATTCTGGACTTGTCCGTTCCCTCCGCAGATATCATTCTGGACTTGTCCGTTCCCTCCGCAGATATCATTCTGGACTTGTCCGTTCCCTCCGCAGATATCATTCTGGACTTGTCCGTTCCCTCCGCAGATATCATTCTGGACTTGTCCGTTCCCTCCGCAGATATCATTCTGGACTTGTGTGTTCCCTCCGCAGATATCATTCTGGACTTGTCCGTTCCCTCCGCAGATATCATTCTGGATTTGTGTGTTCCCTCCGCAGATATCATTCTGGACTCGTGTGTTCCCTCCGCAGATATCATTCTGGACTCGTCCTTTCCCTCCACAGATATCATTCTGGACTTGTCCGTTCCCTCCACAGATATCATTCTGGACTTGTCCGTTCCCTCCGCAGCTATCATTCTGGACTTGTCCGTTCCCTCCGCAGATATCATTCTGGATTTGTGTGTTTCCTCCACAGATATCATTCTGGACTTGTCCGTTCCCTCTACAGATATCATTCTGGACTTGTCCGTTCCCTCCGCAGATATCATTCTGGACTTGTCCGTTCCCTCCGCAGCTATCATTCTGGACTTGTCCGTTCCCTCCGCAGATATCATTCTGGATTTGTGTGTTTCCTCCACAGATATCATTCTGGACTTGTCCGTTCCCTCTACAGATATCATTCTGGACTTGTCCGTTCCCTCCACAGATATCATTCTGGACTTGTCCGTTCCCTCTGCAGATATCATTCTGGACTTGTCCGTTCCCTCCGCAGATATCATTCTGGACTTGTCCGTTCCCTCCGCAGATATCATTCTGGACTTGTCCGTTCCCTCCGCAGATATCATTCTGGACTTGTCCGTTCCCGCCGCAGATATCATTCTGGACTTGTCCGTTCCCTCCGCAGATATCATTCTGGACTTGTCCGTTCCCTCCGCAGATATCATTCTGGACTTGTCCGTTCCCTCCGCAGATATCATTCTGGACTTGTCCGTTCCCTCTACAGATATCATTCTGGACTTGTCCGTTCCCTTTACAGATATCATTCTGGACTCGTCCGTTCCCTCCGCAGATATCATTCTGGACTCGTCCGTTCCCTCCGCAGATATCATTCTGGACTCGTCCGTTCCCTCCGCAGATATCATTCTGGACTCGTCCGTTCCCTCCGCAGATGTCATTCTGGACTCGTCCGTTCCCTCCGCAGATGTCATTCTGGACTCGTCCGTTCCCTTCGCAAATGTCATTCTGGACTCGTCCGTTCCCTCCGCAGATATCATTCTGGACTCGTCCGTTCCCTCCGCAGATATCATTCTGGACTTGTCCGTTCCCTCCGCAGATATCATTCTGGACTTGTCCGTTCCCTCCGCAGATATCATTCTGGACTTGTCCGTTCCCTCCGCAGATATCATTCTGGACTCGTCCGTTCCCTCCGCAGATATCATTCTGGACTCGTCCGTTCCCTCCGCAGATATCATTCTGGACTCGTCCGTTCCCTCCGCAGATATCATTCTGGACTCGTCCGTTCCCTCCGCAGATATCATTCTGGACTCGTCCGTTCCCTCCGCAGATATCATTCTGGACTCGTCCGTTCCCTTTACAGATATCATTCTGGACTTGTCCGTTCCCTCCGCAGATATCATTCTGGACTCGTCCGTTCCCTCCGCAGATATCATTCTGGACTCGTCCGTTCCCTCCGCAGATATCATTCTGGACTCGTCCGTTCCCTCCGCAGATATCATTCTGGACTCGTCCGTTCCCTCCGCAGATATCATTCTGGACTCGTCCGTTCCCTCCGCAGATATCATTCTGGAGTCGTCCGTTCCCTCCGCAGATATCATTCTGGACTCGTCCGTTCCCTCCGCAGATATCATTCTGGACTCGTCCGTTCCCTCCGCAGATATCATTCTGGACTCGTCCGTTCCCTCCGCAGATATCATTCTGGACTCGTCCGTTCCCTTCGCAGATGTCATTCTGGACTCGTCCGTTCCCTCCGCAGATATCATTCTGGACTCGTCCGTTCCCTCCGCAGATATCATTCTGGACTCGTCCGTTCCCTCCGCAGATATCATTCTGGACTCGTCCGTTCCCTTTACAGATATCATTCTGGACTTGTCCGTTCCCTCCGCAGATATCATTCTGGACTCGTCCGTTCCCTCCGCAGATATCATTCTGGACTCGTCCGTTCCCTCCACAGATATCATTCTGGACTCGTCCGTTCCCTCCACAGATATCATTCTGGACTCATCCGTTCCCTTTACAGATATCATTCTGGACTCGTCCGTTCCCTCCGCAGATATCATTCTGGACTCGTCCGTTCCCTCCGCAGATATCATTCTGGACTCGTCCGTTCCCTTCGCAGATGTCATTCTGGACTCGTCCGTTCCCTTCGCAGATATCATTCTGGACTCGTCCGTTCCCTCCGCAGATGTCATTCTGGACTCGTCCGTTCCCTTTGCAGATGTCATTCTGGACTCGTCCGTTCCCTCCGCAGATATCATTCTGGATTCGTCCGTTCCCTCTGCAGATATCATTCTGGACTCGTCCGTTCCCTCCGCAGATATCATTCTGGACTCGTCCGTTCCCTCTGCAGATATCATTCTGGACTCGTCCGTTCCCTCCGCAGATATCATTCTGGACTCGTCCGTTCCCTTCGCAGATGTCATTCTGGACTCGTCCGTTCCCTCCGCAGATATCATTCTGGACTCGTCCGTTCCCTCCGCAGATGTCATTCTGGACTCGTCCGTTCCCTTTGCAGATGTCATTCTGGACTCGTCCGTTCCCTCCGCAGATATCATTCTGGATTCGTCCGTTCCCTCTGCAGATATCATTCTGGACTCGTCCGTTCCCTCCGCAGATATCATTCTGGACTCGTCCGTTCCCTCTGCAGATATCATTCTGGACTCGTCCGTTCCCTCCGCAGATGTCATTCTGGATTTGTCTATAACTCTTCACATCCATCTTCTTCTATCACTTCTTCTCTTTCTTCTTTCCCTCCATTTTCTTCCTCCAATCTGGATTAAAGTCATCCTTCCAGACATACATCACCCCAATGTAGAATCTGGAAATCGTTTCATTTTTGGTTGAGGTTTCGGAGACTTTGGTGGCTCTTTATTGGTTTAGATTTTATGGGAATCGTCGTCTTTCTGATGGATTTATGGGAACTCTTCATCCAGAAACGAAGTAACATTGGTGGGAACTCTTCATCCAGAAAACGAAGTAACATTGGTGGGAACTCTTCATCCAGAAAACGAAGTAACATTGGTGGGAACTCTTCATCCAGAAACGAAGTAACATTGGTGGGAACTCTTCATCCAGAAAACGAAGTAACATTGGTGGGAACTCTTCATCCAGAAAACGAAGTAACATTGATGGGAACTCTTCATCCAGAAAACGAAGTAACATTGGTGGGAACTCTTCATCCAGAAAACGAAGTAACATTGGTGGAAACTCTTCATCCAGAAAACGAAGTAACATTGGTGGAAACTCTTCATCCAGAAAACGAAGTAACATTGGTGGGAACTCTTCATCCAGAAAACGAAGTAACATTGGTGGAAACTCTTCATCCAGAAAACGAAGTAACATTGGTGGAAACTCTTCATCCAGAAAACGAAGTAACATTGGTGGAAACTCTTCATCCAGAAAACGAAGTAACATTGGTGGAAACTCTTCATCCAGAAAACGAAGTAACATTGGTGGAAACTCTTCATCCAGAAAACGAAGTAACATTGGTGGGAACTCTTCATCCAGAAAACGAAGTAACATTGGTGGGAACTCTTCATCCAGAAACAAAGTAACATTGGTGGGAACTCTTCATCCAGAAACAAAGTAACATTGGTGGGAACTCTTCATCCAGAAACAAAGTAACATTGGTGGGAACTCTTCATCCAGAAACAAAGTAACATTGGTGGGAACTCTTCATCCAGAAACAAAGTAACATTGGTGGGAACTCTTCATCCAGAAACAAAGTAACATTGGTGGGAACTCTTCATCCAGAAACAAAGTAACATTGGTGGGAACTCTTCATCCAGAAACCGAAGTAACATTGGTGGGAACTCTTCATCCAGAAACCGAAGTAACATTGGTGGGAACTCTTCATCCAGAAACCGAAGTAACATTGGTGGGAACTCTTCATCCAGAAACCGAAGTAACATTGGTGGAAACTCTTCATCCAGAAAACGAAGTAACATTGGTGGAAACTCTTCATCCAGAAAACGAAGTAACATTGGTGGAAACTCTTCATCCAGAAAACGAAGTAACATTGGTGGGAACTCTTCATCCAGAAAACGAAGTAACATTGGTGGGAACTCTTCATCCAGAAAACGAAGTAACATTGGTGGGAACTCTTCATCCAGAAAACGAAGTAACATTGGTGGGAACTCTTCATCCAGAAAACGAAGTAACATTGGTGGGAACTCTTCATCCAGAAAACGAAGTAACATTGGTGGGACCTCTTCATCCAGAAAACGAAGTAACATTGGTGGGACCTCTTCATCCAGAAAACGAAGTAACATTGGTGGGACCTCTTCATCCAGAAAACGAAGTAACATTGGTGGGACCTCTTCATCCAGAAAACGAAGTAACATTGGTGGGACCTCTTCATCCAGAAAACGAAGTAACATTGGTGGGAACTCTTCATCCAGAAAACGAAGTAACATTGGTGGGAACTCTTCATCCAGAAAACGAAGTAACATTGGTGGGAACTCTTCATCCAGAAAACGAAGTAACATTGGTGGGAACTCTTCATCCAGAAAACGAAGTAACATTGGTGGGAACTCTTCATCCAGAAAACGAAGTAACATTGGTGGGAACTCTTCATCCAGAAAACGAAGTAACATTGGTGGGAACTCTTCATCCAGAAAACGAAGTAACATTGGTGGGAACTCTTCATCCAGAAAACGAAGTAACATTGGTGGGAACTCTTCATCCAGAAAACGAAGTAACATTGGTGGGAACTCTTCATCCAGAAAACGAAGTAACATTGGTGGGAACTCTTCATCCAGAAAACGAAGTAACATTGGTGGGAACTCTTCATCCAGAAAACGAAGTAACATTGGTGGGAACTCTTCATCCAGAAAACAAAGTAACATTGGTGGGAACTCTTCATCCAGAAAACAAAGTAACATTGGTGGGAACTCTTCATCCAGAAAACAAAGTAACATTGGTGGGACCTCTTCATCCAGAAAACAAAGTAATATTGGGGCCTTAGAAGGAGAAGTCGATTATTTGTAGGTTTGGAGATTTTCAGGAGATGGCCGTTTATGGCAGAACCTTCCAGATTCATTTCTGGCACGAAGTATCGTTCACAGGAAGTCGATCAACGACGTCACCGGTTATCCCTGACGTTGTCATCGACAGTCCTGGCCAGGGATAGCGCCATACATGAGGAGACCGGAGTACCCGGAGGAAACCCACGCGGGCACAGGGAGAACATGCAAACTCCAGGCAGGACTGTGTCCCGGTCAGGATTTGTACCAAGGACCTCAGTGCTGCCAGGCTAACCCCTCGGCCTCTGTGCTGCCATTGATGGGTCGTAGCAGGTGAAATGTCTGGAACCGGATCCCAGGAGGAGAACTTTCCTTCTGTCCTTTCTGAATGTATATCATCTCAGCGCACAGCAAGCTCCCAGTGAAGACCAGACATCCATTGTCACCATGACAGTGCTAATGGAAATATATATATATAGGAAATGTCCTCATTAACATTCCCCTCATTGCAGGGGGAAGCCCCCCCCATGTTGATGACATGTGACCATGTATGGTTTGGGAGGGGAGGCCACATGATCCCCCCCCCGTCCCCCGCTTTCTTGGCCAACCAAGGGTCTGGTATGGGTAATAAGGGGTACCCCCCCCCCCCCTTCTTCTTTTTTTTTTTTTTTTTTGAGTCCCCCTTGAATTTTTTTTTTTGGGGACCTCATTTATTTTTTTTGGGGGGGGGGGGTGTTAGGTTCCACCATAAAATAAATCGCAGATTCAGAGGGTCTGGTGTGCAGTTTAGTGGGGACTTGATGACTTTTTCCCATTCTTGCTGTAGGATGTGTGACACCAAAACTGAGGCTCCGAATGTGTGACACCAAAACTGAGGTGCCATATGTGTGACACCAAAACTGAGGCTCCGAATGTGTGACACCAAAACTGAGGTGCCATATGTGTGACACCAAAACTGAGGCTCCGAATGTGTGACACCAAAACTGAGGCTCCGAATGTGTGACACCAAAACTGAGGTGCCATATGTGTGACACCAAAACTGAGGCTCCGAATGTGTGACACCTAAACTGAGGCTCCATACGTGTGACACCAAAACTGAGGCTCCGAATGTGTGACACCAAAACTGAGGCTCTGATTGTGTGACACCAAAACTGAGGCTCCGAATGTGTGACACCAAAACTGAGGCTCTGATTGTGTGACACCAAAACTGAGGCTCCGAATGTGTGACACCTAAACTGAGGCGCCGAATGTGTGACACCAAAACTGAGGGTCCGAATGTGTGACACCAAAACTGAGGCTCCGAATGTGTGACACCAAAACTGAGGTGCCATATGTGTGACACCAAAACTGAGGCTCCGAATGTGTGACACCTAAACTGAGGCTCCGAATGTGTGACACCAAAACTGAGGCTCCGAATGTGTGACACCAAAACTGAGGCTCCGAATGTGTGACACCAAAACTGAGGCTCCGAATGTGTGACACCAAAACTGAGGCTCTGATTGTGTGACACCAAAACTGAGGCTCCGAATGTGTGACACCTAAACTGAGGCGCCGAATGTGTGACACCAAAACTGAGGGTCTGAATGTGTGACACCAAAACTGAGGCTCCGAATGTGTGACACCAAAACTGAGGTGCCATATGTGTGACACCAAAACTGAGGCTCCGAATGTGTGACACCAAAACTGAGGCTCCGAATGTGTGACACCAAAACTGACAGAGAAGCCAGCGATGAAATGTCATTTGTTGGCAATTTTGAAACTTTTTCCCTTCAGGTTTAGGACCCCCCCATATTAGGACCCCTCCCCCCCCAGATTAGGACCCCCCCCCCCCCCATCCAGTCATGTTTGACATTAGTTTCACTTTAAACATTTATGGAAAAAAAAGAAAAGTGTTTAATTGGACAGATTCGGCTTCTATTGATTTCATGTTTGGCCTCCAAGTTCCCTGATTCCCCCCCCACAGCCCCCCCCCAGCGCAGTTCATCTCATCACTGATATCCACCTACAAGGGAGCGATCGATGGCAGGAATGTCCGTCCAATCATCCGACACCATCGCTGCGTCCACTGAATGTCCTGCCACTAATACACACTCAGCACTGAATGGGGAAGAGCGCCCCTCCGTGGGGGCCTAGAGTACTGAGCAGGTGAGGCAGGAATCAATGCTGGGGGGGGACTACAGATCCCAGCATGGGTGAGGGATAAGTGGGTGGGGGGACTACAGATCCCAGCATGGGTGAGGGATCAGTGGGTGGGGGGACTACAGATCCCAGCATGGGTTGAGGGATAAGTGGGTGGGGGAGGGGGACTACAGATCTTGGCACACTCAGTACCCCACAACTCTCCTATGCCCCCCTCCCTATACACCTCTCTTACACACACCCCCTATACACCCCCATATGCCCCCTATACACCCCCATACTCCCCTATACACCCCCCATACTCCCCTATACACCCTCCATATGTCCCTATACACCCCCATATGCCCCCTATACACCCCCCATACTCCCCTATACACCCTCCATATGTCCCTATACACCCCATATTCCCCTATACACCCCCCATACGCCCCTATACACCCTCCATATGTCCCTATACACCCCCATATGCCCCCTATACACCCTCCATATGCCCCCTATACACCCCCATACTCCCCTATACACCCCCATATGCCCCCTATACACCCCCATACTCCCCTATACACCCCCCATACTCCCCTATACACCCTCCATATGTCCCTATACACCCCCATATGCCCCCTATACACCCCCCATACTCCCCTATACACCCTCCATATGTCCCTATACACCCCCATATTCCCCCTATACACCCCCCATACGCCCCTATACACCCTCCATATGTCCCTATACACCCCCATACGCACCCTACAACCCCTTTATATGCCCCCTATACACCCCCCAAATGTTCCTATACACCCCCAATATGCCATATACACCCCCTGTATGCCCCTATACACCCCATATGCCCCTTACACACACACACACCCATATGCCCCTATACACCCTTTCATAATGTATGTGATGTTGCCCCCCCATACACCCCCATATGCCCCCTATACACCCCCCATATGCCCCTATACACCCCCCCATATGCCCCCTACACCCCCCATGTGCCCCCTATACACCCTCATATGCCCCCTACACCCCCACATTTGCCCCTATACACCCCCCCCATATGCCCCCTACACCCCCCATGTGCCCCCTATACACCTTCCATATGCCCCCTATACACCCCCATATGCCCCTATACACCCCCCATTTGCCCCTATACACCCCCCCATATGCCCCCATATGCCCCATACACCTCCTATACACCCCCCCATATGCCCCCTACACCCCCCATATGCCCCTATACACCCCCCATATGCCCCATACACCTCCTATACACCCCCCCATATGCCCCGTACACCCCCCATATGCCCCTATACACCCCCCCATATGCCCCCTACACCCCCCATATGCCCCCTACATCCCCCCATATGCCCCCTACATCCCCCCATATGCCCCCTACACCCCCCCCCCATATGCCCCTATACACCCCTTCACACATGACTCAGTGTATGTGATGTTGCCCCCCCACCCCCTGCCCTCTCCATGTGATGCTCTCAGGCAGGACTTGGCTGTCATTTGTCTCTTTGCGACGCTCTGACAGCTGAAGGCGAGTCATGTGACTGGAATGCGGCTCTTCCAATGGAACAGAAAGCGGATCCGGTGACAACCTGGAATGTCACATTCTTCATCCCAAAAGTCGTTGTCTGACATCGGCCTTCCCTCCCGTCGGAGGCAGACAGTGAAAATGGCGCCTCAAGCAGCAGCTGCACCACCGGAGTGTCCGGATCATCGTAACCTGAGTCCCGCCATGCCACTCGTCCTCCGAACACGGATGGAGCAGAATCATCCAATGGCTCCTCACATTTCCTGGGGACCCCAGGGGAGAGACCCCCACTCGTCACGTGGCCCCTCAAAGCGATTTTCCGGTGACCCCACCCAACTTTATTGTTCTGTGAAATTAGCGTCTGATTTCGCCAAGCGGCACCAAATGCCGAAGTGTTCCTATTGGCGGAACCCCGGCTTGTGATCCTGGGGCCAGCTCTGATATGATCACATGGCTTTGTTTATAAACAGAGACACGTCACTGGCAGGTCTATACCAACAAAGCCCTGTGATCCTGGGGCCAGCTCTGATATGATCACATGGCTTTGTTTATAAACAGAGCTATGTCACTGTCAGGTCTTTACCAACAAAGCCCTGTGATCCTGGGGCCAGCTCTGATATGATCACATGGCTTTGTTTATAAACAGAGCTATGTCACTGTCAGGTCTTTACCAACAAAGCCCTGTGATCCTGGGGCCAGCTCTGATATGATCACATGGCTTTGTTTATAAACAGAGCTATGTCACTGGCAGGTCTTTACCAACAAAGCCCTGTGATCCATGGGAGGAAATCGCAGAATGAACGCAGGATGAAAGTACGGAGATCCCGTTCCGGAGATCATCGTTAGATGGGCACATTGGAGGTCTGTAACGGGACGATGATTCACCTTCCATGGGACACAACCTTCCCGGTATGAGGGTGACTGACAGGTCCCCCCCCCCCCCCATGTATACAGCATGATGAGCTGACAGGTCCCCCCCCCATGTATACAGCATGATGAGCTGACAGGTCCCCCCCCCCCCCATGTATACAGCATGATGAGCTGACAGGTCCCCCCCCCCCCATGTATACAGCATGATGAGCTGACAGGTCCCCCCCCCATGTATACAGCATGATGAGCTGACAGGTCCCCCCCCCCCTCCATGTATACAGCATGATGAGCTGACAGGTCACCCCCCCCCCCATGTATACAGCATGATGAGCTGACAGGTCCCCCCCCCCCATGTATACAGCATGATGAGCTGACAGATGTTCCCCCCCCCCCCCATGTATACAGCATGATGAGCTGACAGGTCCCCCCCCCCCATGTATACAGCATGATGAGCTGACAGGTCCCCCCCCCCATGTATACAGCATGATGAGCTGACAGATGTCCCCCCCCCCCCATGTATACAGCATGATGAGCTGACAGGTCCCCCCCCCCCCCATGTATACAGCATGATGAGCTGACAGATGTTCCCCCCCCCCCCATGTATACAGCATGATGAGCTGACAGGCCCCCCACCCCCCCCCATGTATACAGCATGAGGAGCTGACAGGTCCCCCCCCCCATGTATACAGCATGATGAGCTGACAGCCCCCCCCCCATGTATACAGCATGATGAGCTGACAGGTCCCCCCCCATGTATACAGCATGATGAGCTGACAGGCCCCCCCCCCATGTATACAGCATGATGAGCTGACAGGCCCCCCCCCCATGTATACAGCATGATGAGCTGACAGGTCCCCCCCCCCCCCATGTATACAGCATGATGAGCTGACAGGTCCCCCCCCCATGTATACAGCATGATGAGCTGACAGGTCCCCCCCCCCATGTATACAGCATGATGAGCTGACAGGCCCCCCCCCCCCATGTATACAGCATGATGAGCTGACAGGTGTTCCCCTCCCCCCCATGATGACACATGTCCAGTGTGTCTGGGGGGGGGGATGGAATGTTGGGCTCCTCTTGTTCTGATGGACATTCCCTTTAATAATGATGTGTTGTCCTCTGTGGGGGGGGGGGTCCCTTTCACTGCAGAATTCCCAGCTGCTCCCCCCCCCCCCCACCCCCGGATCGGTATTGTTATTTTTATGGCTGAGCCTCTTATAAATAGAGTCTTCATGTGTCCCCTGGATGGGTCCAGCACCATGTCCACCCAGCCTCCCACATGGAGGCCCAACCTCCTACATAGAGGCCCAACCTCCCACATGGAGGCCCAACCTCCCACATAGAGGCCCAACCTCCCACATAGAGGCCCAACCTCCCACATAGAGGCCCAACCTCCTACATAGAGGCCCAACCTCCCACATAGAGGCCCAACCTCCTACATAGAGGCCCAACCTCCCACATAGAGGCCCAACCTCCCACATAGAGGCCCAACCTCCCACATAGAGACCCAACCTCCTACATAGAGGCCCAACCTCCCACATAGAGACCCAGCCTCCCACATATGGAGACCCAACCTCCCACATAGAGGCCCAACCTCCCACATAGAGACCCAACCTCCCACACATAGAGACCCAACCTCCCACATAGAGACCCAACCTCCCACATAGAGACCCAACCTCCTACAGAGAGGCCCAACCTCCCACATAGAGACCCAACCTCCTACATAGAGGCCCAACCTCCCACATAGAGACCCAGCCTCCCACATATGGAGACCCAACCTCCCACATAGAGACCCAACCTCCCACATAGAGGCCCAACCTCCCACATAGAGACCCAACCTCCCACATAGAGGCCCAACCTCCCACATAGAGACCCAACCTCCCACACATAGAGATCCAACCTCCCACATAGAGGCCCAACCTCCCACATAGAGGCCCAACCTCCCACAGAGAGGCCCAACCTCCCACATAGAGACCCAACCTCCTACATAGAGGTCCAACCTCCCACATAGAGACCCAACCTCCCACATAGAGACCCAACCTCCCACATAGAGATACAGAATGGAGACCCAACCTCCCACATAGAGATACAGAATGGAGACCCAACCTCCCACATAGAGATACAGAATGGAGACCCAACCTCCCACATACAGATACAGAATGGAGACCCAACCTCCCACATAGGGATACAGAATGGAGACCCAACCTCCCACATAGGGATACAGAATGGAGACCCAACCTCCCACATAGGGATACAGAATGGAGACCCAACCTCCCACATACAGATACAGAATGGAGACCCAACCTCCCACATAGGGATACAGAATGGAGACCCAACCTCCCACATAGGGATACAGAATGGAGACCCAACCTCCCACATAGAGACACAGAATGGAGACCCAACCTCCCACATAGAAATACGGAATGGAGACCCAACCTCCCACATAGAGATACGGAATGGAGACTTAACCTCCCACATAGGGATACAGAATGGAGACCCAACCTCCAACATAGAGATACAGAATGGAGACCCAACCTCCCACATAGAGACACAGAATGGAGACCCAACCTCCCACATAGAGACACAGAATGGAGACCCAACCTCCTACATAGAGACACAGAATGGAGACCCAACCTCCCACATAGATACAGAAGGGAGACCCAACATAGGGATACAGAATGGAGACCCAACCTCCCACATAGAGATACAAAATGGAGACCCAACCTCCCACATACAGATACAGAATGGAGACCCAATCTCCCACATAGGGATACAGAATGGAGACCCAACCTCCCACATAGAGACACAGAATGGAGACCCAACCTCCCACATAGAAATACGGAATGGAGACCCAACCTCCCACATAGAGATACGGAATGGAGACTTAACCTCCCACATATGGATACAGAATGGAGACCCAACCTCCCACATAGAGACATAGAATGGAGACCCAACCTCCCACATAGGGATACAGAATGGAGACCCAACCTCCTACATAGAGACACAGAATTGAGACCCAACCTCCCACATACAGATACAGAATGGAGACCCAACCTCCCACATAGAAATACAGAATGGAGACCCAACCTCCCACATACAGATACAGAATGGAGACCCAACCTCCCACATACAGATACAGAACGGAGACCCAACCTCCCACATAGAAATACAGAATGGAGACCCAACCTCCCACATACAGATACAGAATGGAGACCCAACCTCCCACATAGGGATACAGAATGGAGACCCAACCTCCCACATAGGGATACAGAATGGAGACCCAACCTCCCACATAGAGACACAGAATGGAGACCCAACCTCCCACATAGAAATACAGAATGGAGACCCAACCTCCCACATAGGGATACAGAATGGAGACCCAACCTCCCACATAGGGATACAGAATGGAGACCCAACCTCCCACATACAGATACAGAATGGAGACCCAACCTCCCACATAGGGATACAGAATGGAGACCCAACCTCCTACATAGAGACACAGAATTGAGACCCAACCTCCCACATAGATACAAAAGGGAGACCCAACCTCCCACATAGATACAGAATGGAGACCCAACCTCCCACATAGAAATACAGAATGGAGACCCAACCTCCCACATAGAGATACAGAATGGAGACCCAACCTCCCACATAGAAATACAGAATGGAGACCCAACCTCCCACATAGAGATACAGAATGGAGACCCAACCTCCCACATACAGATACAGAACGGAGACCCAACCTCCCACATAGAAATACAGAATGGAGACCCAACCTCCCACATACAGATACAGAATGGAGACCCAACCTCCCACATAGGGATACAGAATGGAGACCCAACCTCCCACATAGGGATACAGAATGGAGACCCAACCTCCCACATAGAGACACAGAATGGAGACCCAACCTCCCACATAGAAATACGGAATGGAGACCCAACCTCCCACATAGAGATACGGAATGGAGACTTAACCTCCCACATATGGATACAGAATGGAGACCCAACCTCCTACATAGAGACACAGAATGGAGACCCAACCTCCTACATAGAGACACAGAATGGAGACCCAACCTCCCACATAGATACAGAAGGGAGACCCAACATAGGGATACAGAATGGAGACCCAACCTCCCACATAGAGACACAGAATGGAGACCCAACCTCCCACATAGATACAGAAGGGAGACCCAACCTCCCACATACAGATACAGAATGGAGACCCAACCTCCATAGAGGCCCAACCTCCCACATAGAGACCCAACCTCCCACATAGAGACCCAACCTCCCACATAGAGACCCAACCTCAAACATAGAGACCCAACCTCCCACATAGAGACCCAACCTCCCACAGAGATCCAACCTCCAACATAGAGACCCAACCTCCCACATAGAGGCCCACCCTCCAACATAGAGACCCAACCTCCCACACAGAGGCCCAACCTCCCACACAGAGACCAAACTTCCCACACAGAGACCCAGCCTCCCACATAAAAGCCCAACCTCCCACATAGAGGCCCAACCTCCCACATAGAGACCCAACCTCCAACATAGATACAAAAAGGAGACCCAACCTCCCACATAGAGACCCAACCTCCCACATATGGAGACCCAGCCTCCCACATAGAGACCCAACCTCCCACATAGAGGCCCAACCTCCCACACAGAGGCCCAACCTCCCACAGAGAGACCAAACCTCCCACATAGAGGCCCAATCTCCCACATAGAGGCCCAGCCTCCAACATACAGGCCCAACCTCCCACATAGAGACCCAACCTCCCACATAGAGGCCCAACCTCCAACATAGAGACCCAACCTCCCACACAGAGACCCAACCTCCCACATAGAGGCCCAACCTCCCACATAGAGACCCAACCTCCCACATAGAGGCCCAACCTCCCACATAGAGACCCAACCTCCCACATAGAGACCCAACCTCCCACATAGAGGCCCAACCTCCCTCATAGAGACCCAACCTCCCACACATAGAGACCCAACCTCCCACATAGAGGCCCAACCTCCCACATAGAGACCCAGCCTCCCACATATGGAGACCCAACCTCCCACATAGAGACCCAACCTCCCACATAGAGACCCAACCTCCCACATAGAGGCCCAACCTCCCACATAGAGGCCCAACCTCCCACATAGAGACCCAACCACCCACATAGAGGCCCAACCTCCCACATAGAGACCCAACCTCCCACATAGAGACCCAACCTCCCACATAGAGACTCAACCTCCAACATAGAGACCCAACCTCCCACATAGAGACCCAACCTCCCACAGAGATCCAACCTCCAACATAGAGACCCAACCTCCCACATAGAGGCCCAACCTCCAACATAGAGACCCAACCTCCCACACAGAGGCCCAACCTCCCACACAGAGACCAAACCTCCCACACAGAGACCCAGCCTCCCACATAGAGGCCCAACCTCCCACATAGAGGCCCAACCTCCCACATAGAGACCCAACCTCCAACATAGATACAAAAGGGAGACCCAACCTCCCACATAGAGACCCAACCTCCCACATATGGAGACCCAGCCTCCCACATAGAGACCCAACCTCCCACATAGAGGCCCAACCTCCCACACAGAGGCCCAACCTCCCACAGAGAGACCAAACCTCCCACATAGAGGCCCAACCTCCCACATAGAGGCCCAACCTCCAACATACAGGCCCAACCTCCCACATAGAGACCCAACCTCCCACATAGAGGCCCAACCTCCAGCATAGAGACCCAACCTCACACACAGAGACCCAACCTCCCACACAGGGAGACCCAACCTCCCACATAGAGACCCAACCTCCCACATAGAGACCCAACCTCCCACATATGGAGACCCAACCTGCCACATAGGGAGACCCAACCTCCCACACAGGGACACCCCACCTCCCACATAGAGACACCCCACCTCCCACATAGGGACACCCCACCTCCCACACAGGGACACCCCACCTCCCACACAGGGACACCCCACCTCCCACATAGGGATAGAGAAGGGAGACCCAACCTCCCACATAGGGATAGAGAAGGGAGACCCAACCTCCCACATAGGGAGATCCAACCTCCCACATAGAGACCCAACCTCCCACATAGAGATTCCGAAGATAGACCCAACCTCCCACATAGGGACACACAACCTCCCACATAGATACAGAAGGGAGACCCAACCTCCCACATAGAGATACAGAATGGAGACCCAACCTCCCACATAGAGATACAGAATGGAGACCAAACCTCCCACTTAGGGATACAGAATGGAGACCCAACCTCCCACATAGGGATACAGAATGGAGACCCAACCTCCAACATAGAGATACAGAAGGGAGACCCAACCTCCAACATAGAGATACAGAAGGGAGACCCAACCTCCCAGATAGAGATACAGAATGGAGACCCAACCTCCCACATAGGGATACAGAATGGAGACCCAACCTCCAACATAGAGATACAGAATGGAGACCCAACCTCCAACATAGAGATACAGAATGGAGACCCAACCTCCAACATAGAGATACAGAATGGAGACCCAACCTCCCAGATAGAGATACAGAATGGAGACCCAACCTCCCACATAGAGATACAGAAGGAAGACCCAACCTCCAACATAGAGATACAGAATGGAGACCCAACCTCCCACATAGAGATACAGAATGGAGACCCAACCTCCCACATAGAGATACAGAATGGAGACCCAACCTCCAACATAGAGATACAGAATGGAGACCCAACCTCCCACATAGAGATACAGAATGGAGACCCAACCTCCAACATAGGGATACAGAATGGAGACCCAACCTCCCACATACAGATACAGAATGGAGACCCAACCTCCCACATAGGGATACAGAATGGAGACCCAACCTCCTACATAGAGACACAGAATTGAGACCCAACCTCCCACATAGATACAAAAAGGAGACCCAACCTCCCACATAGATACAGAATGGAGACCCAACCTCCCACATAGAAATACAGAATGGAGACCCAACCTCCCACATAGAGATACAGAATGGAGACCCAACCTCCCACATAGAGATACAGAATGGAGACCCAACCTCCCACATACAGATACAGAACGGAGACCCAACCTCCCACATAGAAATACAGAATGGAGACCCAACCTCCCACATACAGATACAGAATGGAGACCCAACCTCCCACATAGGGATACAGAATGGAGACCCAACCTCCCACATAGGGATACAGAATGGAGACCCAACCTCCCACATAGTGACACAGAATGGAGACCCAACCTCCCACATAGAAATACAGAATGGAGACCCAACCTCCCACATAGAGATACGGAATGGAGACTTAACCTCCCACATAGGGATACAGAATGGAGACCCAACCTCCCACATAGAGACACAGAATGGAGACCCAACCTCCTACATAGAGACACAGAATGGAGACCCAACCTCCCACATAGATACAGAAGGGAGTCCCAACATAGGGATACAGAATGGAGACCCAACCTCCCACATAGAGATACACAATGGAGACCCATCCTCCCACATAGATACAGAAGGGAGACCCAACCTCCCACATAGAGATACAGAATGGAGACCCAACCTCCATAGAGGCCCAACCTCCCACATAGAGACCCAACCTCCCACATAGAGACCCAACCTCCCACATAGAGACCCAACCTCCAACATAGAGACCCAACCTCCCACATAGAGACCCAACCTCCCACAGAGATCCAACCTCCAACATAGAGACCCAACCTCCCACATAGAGGCCCAACCTCCAACATAGAGACCCAACCTCCCACACAGAGGCCCAACCTCCCACACAGAGACCAAACTTCCCACACAGAGACCCAGCCTCCCACATAGAAGCCCAACCTCCCACATAGAGGCCCAACCTCCCACATAGAGACCCAACCTCCAACATAGATACAAAAGGGAGACCCAAATCCCACATAGAGACCCAACCTCCCACATATGGAGACCCAGCCTCCCACATAGAGACCCAACCTCCCACATAGAGGCCCAACCTCCCACACAGAGGCCCAACCTCCCACAGAGAGACCAAACCTCCCACATAGAGGCCCAATCTCCCACATAGAGGCCCAACCTCCAACATACAGGCCCAACCTCCCACATAGAGACCCAACCTCCCACATAGAGACCCAACCTCCAACATAGAGACCCAACCTCCCACACAGAGACCCAACCTCCCACACAGGGAGACCCAACCTGCCACATAGGGAGACCCAACCTCCCACATAGAGACACCCCACCTCCCACACAGGGACACCCCACCTCCCACATAGAGACACCCCACCTCCCACATAGGGACACCCCACCTCCCACACAGGGACACCCCACCTCCCACATAGGAACACCCCACCTCCCACACAGGGATAGAGAAGGGAGACCCAACCTCCCACACAGGGATACAGAAGGGAGACCCAACCTCCCACATAGAGATACCGAAGATAGACCCAACCTCCCACATAGGGACACCCAACCTCCCACATAGATACAGAAGGGAGACCCAACCTCCCACATAGATACAGAAGGGAGACCCAACCTCCCACATAGAGATACAGAATGGAGACCCAACCTCCCACATAGATACAGAAGGGAGACCCAACCTCCCACATAGGGATACAGAATGGAGACCCAACCTCCAACATAGATACAGAATGGAGACCCAACCTCCCACATAGGGATACAGAATGGAGACCCAACCTCCCACATAGATACAGAATGGAGACCCAACCTCCCACATAGGGATACAGAATGGAGACCCAACCTCCCACATAGGGATACAGAACGGAGACCCAACCTCCAACATAGAGATACAGAATGGAGACCCAACCTCCAACATAGAGATACAGAATGGAGACCCAACCTCCAACATAGAGATACAGAATGGAGACCCAACCTCCAACATAGAGATACAGAATGGAGACCCAACCTCCCAGATAGAGATACAGAATGGAGACCCAACCTCCCACATAGAGATACAGAAGGAAGACCCAACCTCCAACATAGAGATACAGAATGGAGACCCAACCTCCCACATAGAGATACAGAATGGAGACCCAACCTCCCACATAGAGATACAGAATGGAGACCCAACCTCCCACATAGAGATACAGAATGGAGACCCAACCTCCCACATAGAGATACAGAATGGAGACCCAACCTCCCACATAGAGATACAGAATGGAGACCCAACCTCCCACATAGGGATATAGAAGGGAGACCCAACCTCCCACATAGAGATACAGAATGGAGACCCAACCTCCCACATAGAGATACAGAATGGAGACCCAACCTCCCACATAGAGATACAAAATGGAGACCCAACCTCCAACATAGAGATACAGAATGGAGACCCAACCTCCCACATAGAGATACAGAATGGTGACCCAACCTCCCACATAGAGATACAGAATGGAGACCCAACCTCCCACATACAGATACAGAACGGAGACCCAACCTCCCACATAGAAATACAGAATGGAGACCCAACCTCCCACATACAGATACAGAATGGAGACCCAACCTCCCACATAGGGATACAGAATGGAGACCCAACCTCCCACATAGGGATACAGAATGGAGACCCAACCTCCCACATAGAGACACAGAATGGAGACCCAACCTCCCACATAGAAATACGGAATGGAGACCCAACCTCCCACATAGAGATACGGAATGGAGACTTAACCTCCCACATAGGGATACAGAATGGAGACCCAACCTCCAACATAGAGATACAGAATGGAGACCCAACCTCCTACATAGAGACACAGAATGGAGACCCAACCTCCCACATAGATACAGAAGGGAGTCCCAACATAGGGATACAGAATGGAGACCCAACCTCCCACATAGAGATACAAAATGGAGACCCATCCTCCCACATAGATACAGAAGGGAGACCCAACCTCCCACATAGAGATACAGAATTGAGACCCAACCTCCATAGAGGCCCAACCTCCCACATAGAGACCCAACCTCCCACATAGAGACCCAACCTCCCACATAGAGATCCAACCTCCAACATAGAGACCCAACCTCCCACATAGAGGCCCAACCTCCAACATAGAGACCCAACCTCCCACACAGAGGCCCAACCTCCCACACAGAGACCAAACTTCCCACACAGAGACCCAGCCTCCCACATAGAAGCCCAGCCTCCCACATAGAGACCCAACCTCCAACATAGATACAAAAGGGAGACCCAAATCCCACATAGAGACCCAACCTCCCACATATGGAGACCCAGCCTCCCACATAGAGACCCAACCTCCCACATAGAGACTCAACCTCCAACATAGATACAAAAGGGAGACCCAAATCCCACATAGAGACCCAACCTCCCACATAGAGACCCAACCTCCCACAGAGATCCAACCTCCAACATAGAGACCCAACCTCCCACATAGAGGCCCAACCTCCAACATAGAGACCCAACCTCCCACACAGAGGCCCAACCTCCCACACAGAGACCAAACTTCCCACACAGAGACCCAGCCTCCCACATAGAAGCCCAACCTCCCACATAGAGGCCCAACCTCCCACATAGAGACCCAACCTCCAACATAGATACAAAAGGGAGACCCAAATCCCACATAGAGACCCAACCTCCCACATATGGAGACCCAGCCTCCCACATAGAGACCCAACCTCCCACATAGAGGCCCAACCTCCCACACAGAGGCCCAACCTCCCACAGAGAGACCAAACCTCCCACATAGAGGCCCAATCTCCCACATAGAGGCCCAACCTCCAACATACAGGCCCAACCTCCCACATAGAGACCCAACCTCCCACATAGAGACCCAACCTCCAACATAGAGACCCAACCTCCCACACAGAGACCCAACCTCCCACACAGGGAGACCCAACCTGCCACATAGGGAGACCCCACCTCCCACATAGAGACACCCCACCTCCCACATAGGGACACCCCACCTCCCACACAGGGACACCCCACCTCCCACATAGAGACACCCCACCTCCCACACAGGGACACCCCACCTCCCAAATAGGAACAGCCCACCTCCCACATAGGAACACCCCACCTCCCACACAGGGATAGAGAAGGGAGACCCAACCTCCCACACAGGGATACAGAAGGGAGACCCAACCTCCCACATAGGGAGACCCAACCTCCCACATAGAGACCCAACCTCCCACATAGAGATACCAAAGATAGACCCAACCTCCCACATAGGGACACCCAACCTCCCACATAGATACAGAAGGGAGACCCAACCTCCCACATAGATACAGAAGGGAGACCCAACCTCCCACATAGAGATACAGAATGGAGACCCAACCTCCCACATAGGGATACAGAAGGGAGACCCAACCTCCCACATAGAGATACAGAATGGAGACCCAACCTCCCACATAGAGATACAGAATGGAGACCCAACCTCCCACATAGAGATACAGAATGGAGACCCAACCTCCCACATAGAGATACAAAATGGAGACCCAACCTCCAACATAGAGATACAGAATGGAGACCCAACCTCCCACATAGAGATACAGAATGGAGACCCAACCTCCCACATAGAGATACAGAATGGAGACCCAACCTCCCACATACAGATACAGAATGGAGACCCAACCTCCCACATAGGGATACAGAATGGAGACCCAACCTCCCACATAGGGATACAGAATGGAGACCCAACCTCCCACATAGGGATACAGAATGGAGACCCAACCTCCCACATAGGGATACAGAAGGGAGACCCAACCTCCCATATAGAGATACAGAATGGAGACCCAACCTCCCACATAGAGATACCGAAGATAGACCCAACCTCCCACATAGGGACACCCAACCTCCCACATAGATACAGAAGGGAGACCCAACCTCCCACATAGGGATACAGAATGGAGACCCAACCTCCCACATAGAGATACAGAATGGAGACCCAACCTCCCACATAGAGATACAGAATGGAGACCCAACCTCCCACATAGGGATACAGAAGGGAGACCCAACCTCCCACATAGAGATACAGAATGGAGACCCAACCTCCCACATAGAGATACAGAATGGAGACCCAACCTCCCACATAGAGATACAAAATGGAGACCCAACCTCCAACATAGAGATACAGAATGGAGACCCAACCTCCCACATAGAGATACAGAATGGAGACCTAACCTCCCACATAGAGATACAGAATGGAGACCCAACCTCCCACATACAGATACAGAACGGAGACCCAACCTCCCACATAGAAATACAGAATGGAGACCCAACCTCCCACATACAGATACAGAATGGAGACCCAACCTCCCACATAGGGATACAGAATGGAGACCCAACCTCCCACATAGGGATACAGAATGGAGACCCAACCTCCCACATAGAGACACAGAATGGAGACCCAACCTCCCACATAGAAATACGGAATGGAGACCCAACCTCCCACATAGAGATACGGAATGGAGACTTAACCTCCCACATAGGGATACAGAATGGAGACCCAACCTCCCACATAGAGACACAGAATGGAGACCCAACCTCCTACATAGAGACACAGAATGGAGACCCAACCTCCCACATAGATACAGAAGGGAGTCCCAACATAGGGATACAGAATGGAGACCCAACATCCCACATAGAGATACAAAATGGAGACCCATCCTCCCACATAGATACAGAAGGGAGACCCAACCTCCCACATAGAGATACAGAATGGAGACCCAACCTCCATAGAGGCCCAACCTCCCACATAGAGACCCAACCTCCCACATAGAGACCCAACCTCCCACATAGAGACCCAACCTCCAACATAGAGACCCAACCTCCCACATAGAGACCCAACCTCCCACAGAGATCCAACCTCCAACATAGAGACCCAACCTCCCACATAGAGGCGCAACCTCCAACATAGAGACCCAACCTCCCACACAGAGGCCCAACCTCCCACACAGAGACCAAACTTCCCACACAGAGACCCAGCCTCCCACATAGAAGCCCAACCTCCCACATAGAGACCCAACCTCCAACATAGATACAAAAGGGAGACCCAAATCCCACATAGAGACCCAACCTCCCACATATGGAGACCCAGCCTCCCACATAGAGACCCAACCTCCCACATAGAGGCCCAACCTCCCACACAGAGGCCCAACCTCCCACAGAGAGACCAAACCTCCCACATAGAGGCCCAATCTCCCACATAGAGGCCCAACCTCCAACATACAGGCCCAACCTCCCACATAGAGACCCAACCTCCCACATAGAGACCCAACCTCCAACATAGAGACCCAACCTCCCACACAGAGACCCAACCTCCCACACAGGGAGACCCAACCTGCCACATAGAGACACCCCACCTCCCACATAGGGACACCCCACCTCCCACACAGGGACACCCCACCTCCCAAATAGGAACAGCCCACCTCCCACATAGGAACACCCCACCTCCCACACAGGGATAGAGAAGGGAGACCCAACCTCCCACACAGGGATACAGAAGGGAGACCCAACCTCCCACATAGGGAGACCCAACCTCCCACATAGAGACCCAACCTCCCACATAGAGATACCGAAGATAGACCCAACCTCCCACATAGGGACACCCAACCTCCCACATAGATACAGAAGGGAGACCCAACCTCCCACATAGATACAGAAAGGAGACCCAACCTCCCACATAGAGATACAGAATGGAGACCCAACCTCCCACATAGATACAGAAGGGAGACCCAACCTCCCACATAGGGATACAGAATGGAGACCCAACCTCCCACATAGAAATACAGAAAGGAGACCAAACCTCCCACATAGGGATACAGAATGGAGACCCAACCTCCCACATAGGGATACAGAATGGAGACCCAACCTCCCACATAGGGATACAGAATGGAGACCCAACCTCCAACATAGGGATACAGAATGGAGACCCAACCTCCAACATAGAGATACAGAATGGAGACCCAACCTCCAACATAGAGATACAGAATGGAGACCCAACCTCCAACATAGAGATACAGAATGGAGACCCAACCTCCCAGATAGAGATACAGAATGGAGACCCAACCTCCCACATAGAGATACAGAAGGAAGACCCAACCTCCAACATAGAGATACAGAATGGAGACCCAACCTCCCAGATAGAGATACAGAATGGAGACCCAACCTCCCACATAGAGATACAGAAGGAAGACCCAACCTCCAACATAGAGATACAGAATGGAGACCCAACCTCCCACATAGAGATACAGAATGGAGACCCAACCTCCCACATAGAGATACAGAATGGAGACCCAACCTCCCACATAGAGATACAGAATGGAGACCCAACCTCCCACATAGAGATACAGAATGGAGACCCAACCTCCCACATAGAGATACAGAATGGAGACCCAACCTCCCACATAGGGATACAGAAGGGAGACCCAACCTCCCACATAGAGATACAGAATGGAGACCCAACCTCCCACATAGAGATACAGAATGGAGACCCAACCTCCCACATAGAGATACAGAATGGAGACCCAACCTCCCACATAGAGATACAAAATGGAGACCCAACCTCCAACATAGAGATACAGAATGGAGACCCAACCTCCCACATAGAGATACAGAATGGAGACCCAACCTCCCACATACAGATACAGAATGGAGACCCAACCTCCCACATAGGGATACAGAATGGAGACCCAACCTCCCACATAGGGATACAGAATGGAGACCCAACCTCCCACATAGGGATACAGAATGGAGACCCAACCTCCCACATAGGGATACAGAAGGGAGACCCAACCTCCCATATAGAGATACAGAATGGAGACCCAACCTCCCACATAGAGATACAGAATGGAGACCCAACCTCCCACATAGAGATACAAAATGGAGACCCAACCTCCCACATAGAGATACCGAAGATAGACCCAACCTCCCACATAGGGACACCCAACCTCCCACATAGATACAGAAGGGAGACCCAACCTCCCACATAGGGATACAGAATGGAGACCCAACCTCCCACATAGAGATACAGAAAGGAGACCAAACCTACCACATAGGGATACAGAATGGAGACCCAACCTCCCACATAGGGATACAGAATGGAGACCCAACCTCCCACATAGATACAGAATGGAGACCCAACCTCCCACATAGGGATACAGAATGGAGACCCAACCTCCCACATAGGGATACAGAATGGAGACCCAACCTCCAACATAGAGATACAGAATGGAGACCCAACCTCCTACATAGAGACACAGAGTGGAGACCCAACCTCCCACATAGATACAGATGGGAGACCCAACCTCCCACATAGGGATACAGAATGGAGACCCAACCTCCCACATAGAGATACAAAATGGAGACCCAACCTCCCACATAGATACAGAAGGGAGACCCAACCTACCACATAGAGATACAGAATGGAGACCCAACCTCCCACGTAGAGATACAGAATGGAGACCCAACCTCCCACATAGATACAGAATGGAGACCAAACCTTCGACACACAGATACAGAAGGGAGACCCAACCTCCCACGTAGAGATACAGAATGGAGACCCAACCTCCCACATAGATACAGAATGGAGACCAAACCTCCCACACAGATACAGAAGGGAGACCCAACCTCCCAGATAGAGATACAGAATGGAGACCCAACCTCCAACATAGAGATACAGAATGGAGATCCAACCTCCAACATAGAGATACAGAAGGGAGACCCCACCTCGCAAATAGAGATACAGAATGGAGACCCAACCTCCCACATAGAGATACAGAATGGAGACCCAACCTCCCACATAGAGATACAAAATGGAGACCCAACCTTCCACATAGAGATACAGAATGGAGACCCAACCTCCCACATAGAGATACAAAATGGAGACCCAACCTCCAACATAGAGATACAGAATGGAGACCCAACCTCCCACATAGAGATACAGAATGGAGACCCAACCTCCCACATACAGATACAGAATGGAGACCCAACCTCCCACATAGGGATACAGAATGGAGACCCAACCTCCCACATAGGGATACAGAATGGAGACCCAACCTCCCACATAGGGATACAGAATGGAGACCCAACCTCCCACATAGGGATACAGAAGGGACACCCAACCTCCCATATAGAGATACAGAATGGAGACCCAACCTCCCACATAGAGATACAAAATGGTGACCCAACCTCCCACATAGAGATACTGAAGATAGACCCAACCTCCCACATAGGGACACCCAACCTCCCACATAGATACAGAAGGGAGACCCAACCTCCCACATAGGGATACAGAATGGAGACCCAACCTCCCACATAGAGATACAGAAAGGAGACCAAACCTACCACATAGGGATACAGAATGGAGACCCAACCTCCCACATAGGGATACAGAATGGAGACCCAACCTCCCACATAGATACAGAATGGAGACCCAACCTCCCACATAGGGATACAGAATGGAGACCCAACCTCCCACATAGGGATACAGAATGGAGACCCAACCTCCAACATAGAGATACAGAATGGAGACCCAACCTCCTACATAGAGACACAGAATGGAGACCCAACCTCCCACATAGATACAGATGGGAGACCCAACCTCCCACATAGGGATACAGAATGGAGACCCAACCTCCCACATAGAGATACAAAATGGAGACCCAACCTCCCACATAGATACAGAAGGGAGACCCAACCTACCACATAGAGATACAGAATGGAGACCCAACCTCCCACGTAGAGATACAGAATGGAGACCCAACCTCCCACATAGATACAGAATGGAGACCAAACCTCCCACACAGATACAGAAGGGAGACCCAACCTCCCACATAGAGGCCCAACCTCCCACATAGAGACCCAGCCTCCCACATATGGAGACCCAACCTCCCACATAGAGACCCAACCTCCCACATAGAGACCCAACCTCCCACATAGAGGCCCAACCTCCCACATAGAGGCCCAACCTCCCACATAGAGACCCAACCACCCACATAGAGGCCCAACCTCCCACATAGAGACCCAACCTCCCACATAGAGACCCAACCTCCCACATAGAGACTCAACCTCCAACATAGAGACCCAACCTCCCACATAGAGACCCAACCTCCCACAGAGATCCAACCTCCAACATAGAGACCCAACCTCCCACATAGAGGCCCAACCTCCAACATAGAGACCCAACCTCCCACACAGAGGCCCAACCTCCCACACAGAGACCAAACCTCCCACACAGAGACCCAGCCTCCCACATAGAGGCCCAACCTCCCACATAGAGGCCCAACCTCCCACATAGAGACCCAACCTCCAACATAGATACAAAAGGGAGACCCAACCTCCCACATAGAGACCCAACCTCCCACATATGGAGACCCAGCCTCCCACATAGAGACCCAACCTCCCACATAGAGGCCCAACCTCCCACACAGAGGCCCAACCTCCCACAGAGAGACCAAACCTCCCACATAGAGGCCCAACCTCCCACATAGAGGCCCAACCTCCAACATACAGGCCCAACCTCCCACATAGAGACCCAACCTCCCACATAGAGGCCCAACCTCCAGCATAGAGACCCAACCTCACACACAGAGACCCAACCTCCCACACAGGGAGACCCAACCTCCCACATAGAGACCCAACCTCCCACATAGAGACCCAACCTCCCACATATGGAGACCCAACCTGCCACATAGGGAGACCCAACCTCCCACACAGGGACACCCCACCTCCCACATAGAGACACCCCACCTCCCACATAGGGACACCCCACCTCCCACACAGGGACACCCCACCTCCCACACAGGGACACCCCACCTCCCACATAGGGATAGAGAAGGGAGACCCAACCTCCCACATAGGGATAGAGAAGGGAGACCCAACCTCCCACATAGGGAGATCCAACCTCCCACATAGAGACCCAACCTCCCACATAGAGATTCCGAAGATAGACCCAACCTCCCACATAGGGACACACAACCTCCCACATAGATACAGAAGGGAGACCCAACCTCCCACATAGAGATACAGAATGGAGACCCAACCTCCCACATAGAGATACAGAATGGAGACCAAACCTCCCACTTAGGGATACAGAATGGAGACCCAACCTCCCACATAGGGATACAGAATGGAGACCCAACCTCCAACATAGAGATACAGAAGGGAGACCCAACCTCCAACATAGAGATACAGAAGGGAGACCCAACCTCCCAGATAGAGATACAGAATGGAGACCCAACCTCCCACATAGGGATACAGAATGGAGACCCAACCTCCAACATAGAGATACAGAATGGAGACCCAACCTCCAACATAGAGATACAGAATGGAGACCCAACCTCCAACATAGAGATACAGAATGGAGACCCAACCTCCCAGATAGAGATACAGAATGGAGACCCAACCTCCCACATAGAGATACAGAAGGAAGACCCAACCTCCAACATAGAGATACAGAATGGAGACCCAACCTCCCACATAGAGATACAGAATGGAGACCCAACCTCCCACATAGAGATACAGAATGGAGACCCAACCTCCAACATAGAGATACAGAATGGAGACCCAACCTCCCACATAGAGATACAGAATGGAGACCCAACCTCCCACATAGGGATACAGCATGGAGACCCAACCTCCCACATAGGGATACAGAATGGAGACCCAACCTCCCACATACAGATACAGAATGGAGACCCAACCTCCCACATAGGGATACAGAATGGAGACCCAACCTCCTACATAGAGACACAGAATTGAGACCCAACCTCCCACATAGATACAAAAAGGAGACCCAACCTCCCACATAGATACAGAATGGAGACCCAACCTCCCACATAGAAATACAGAATGGAGACCCAACCTCCCACATAGAGATACAGAATGGAGACCCAACCTCCCACATAGAGATACAGAATGGAGACCCAACCTCCCACATACAGATACAGAACGGAGACCCAACCTCCCACATAGAAATACAGAATGGAGACCCAACCTCCCACATACAGATACAGAATGGAGACCCAACCTCCCACATAGGGATACAGAATGGAGACCCAACCTCCCACATAGGGATACAGAATGGAGACCCAACCTCCCACATAGAGACACAGAATGGAGACCCAACCTCCCACATAGAAATACAGAATGGAGACCCAACCTCCCACATAGAGATACGGAATGGAGACTTAACCTCCCACATAGGGATACAGAATGGAGACCCAACCTCCCACATAGAGACACAGAATGGAGACCCAACCTCCTACATAGAGACACAGAATGGAGACCCAACCTCCCACATAGATACAGAAGGGAGTCCCAACATAGGGATACAGAATGGAGACCCAACCTCCCACATAGAGATACACAATGGAGACCCATCCTCCCACATAGATACAGAAGGGAGACCCAACCTCCCACATAGAGATACAGAATGGAGACCCAACCTCCATAGAGGCCCAACCTCCCACATAGAGACCCAACCTCCCACATAGAGACCCAACCTCCCACATAGAGACCCAACCTCCAACATAGAGACCCAACCTCCCACATAGAGACCCAACCTCCCACAGAGATCCAACCTCCAACATAGAGACCCAACCTCCCACATAGAGGCCCAACCTCCAACATAGAGACCCAACCTCCCACACAGAGGCCCAACCTCCCACACAGAGACCAAACTTCCCACACAGAGACCCAGCCTCCCACATAGAAGCCCAACCTCCCACATAGAGGCCCAACCTCCCACATAGAGACCCAACCTCCAACATAGATACAAAAGGGAGACCCAAATCCCACATAGAGACCCAACCTCCCACATATGGAGACCCAGCCTCCCACATAGAGACCCAACCTCCCACATAGAGGCCCAACCTCCCACACAGAGGCCCAACCTCCCACAGAGAGACCAAACCTCCCACATAGAGGCCCAATCTCCCACATAGAGGCCCAACCTCCAACATACAGGCCCAACCTCCCACATAGAGACCCAACCTCCCACATAGAGACCCAACCTCCAACATAGAGACCCAACCTCCCACACAGAGACCCAACCTCCCACACAGGGAGACCCAACCTGCCACATAGGGAGACCCAACCTCCCACATAGAGACACCCCACCTCCCACACAGGGACACCCCACCTCCCACATAGAGACACCCCACCTCCCACATAGGGACACCCCACCTCCCACACAGGGACACCCCACCTCCCACATAGGAACACCCCACCTCCCACACAGGGATAGAGAAGGGAGACCCAACCTCCCACACAGGGATACAGAAGGGAGACCCAACCTCCCACATAGAGATACCGAAGATAGACCCAACCTCCCACATAGGGACACCCAACCTCCCACATAGATACAGAAGGGAGACCCAACCTCCCACATAGAGATACAGAATGGAGACCCAACCTCCCACATAGATACAGAAGGGAGACCCAACCTCCCACATAGGGATACAGAATGGAGACCCAACCTCCAACATAGATACAGAATGGAGACCCAACCTCCCACATAGGGATACAGAATGGAGACCCAACCTCCCACATAGATACAGAATGGAGACCCAACCTCCCACATAGGGATACAGAATGGAGACCCAACCTCCCACATAGGGATACAGAACGGAGACCCAACCTCCAACATAGAGATACAGAATGGAGACCCAACCTCCAACATAGAGATACAGAATGGAGACCCAACCTCCAACATAGAGATACAGAATGGAGACCCAACCTCCAACATAGAGATACAGAATGGAGACCCAACCTCCCAGATAGAGATACAGAATGGAGACCCAACCTCCCACATAGAGATACAGAAGGAAGACCCAACCTCCAACATAGAGATACAGAATGGAGACCCAACCTCCAACATAGAGATACAGAATGGAGACCCAACCTCCCACATAGAGATACAGAATGGAGACCCAACCTCCCACATAGAGATACAGAATGGAGACCCAACCTCCCACATAGGGATATAGAAGGGAGACCCAACCTCCCACATAGAGATACAGAATGGAGACCCAACCTCCCACATAGAGATACAGAATGGAGACCCAACCTCCCACATAGAGATACAAAATGGAGACCCAACCTCCAACATAGAGATACAGAATGGAGACCCAACCTCCCACATAGAGATACAGAATGGTGACCCAACCTCCCACATAGAGATACAGAATGGAGACCCAACCTCCCACATACAGATACAGAACGGAGACCCAACCTCCCACATAGAAATACAGAATGGAGACCCAACCTCCCACATACAGATACAGAATGGAGACCCAACCTCCCACATAGGGATACAGAATGGAGACCCAACCTCCCACATAGGGATACAGAATGGAGACCCAACCTCCCACATAGAGACACAGAATGGAGACCCAACCTCCCACATAGAAATACGGAATGGAGACCCAACCTCCCACATAGAGATACGGAATGGAGACTTAACCTCCCACATAGGGATACAGAATGGAGACCCAACCTCCAACATAGAGATACAGAATGGAGACCCAACCTCCTACATAGAGACACAGAATGGAGACCCAACCTCCCACATAGATACAGAAGGGAGTCCCAACATAGGGATACAGAATGGAGACCCAACCTCCCACATAGAGATACAAAATGGAGACCCATCCTCCCACATAGATACAGAAGGGAGACCCAACCTCCCACATAGAGATACAGAATTGAGACCCAACCTCCATAGAGGCCCAACCTCCCACATAGAGACCCAACCTCCCACATAGAGACCCAACCTCCCACATAGAGATCCAACCTCCAACATAGAGACCCAACCTCCCACATAGAGGCCCAACCTCCAACATAGAGACCCAACCTCCCACACAGAGGCCCAACCTCCCACACAGAGACCAAACTTCCCACACAGAGACCCAGCCTCCCACATAGAAGCCCAGCCTCCCACATAGAGACCCAACCTCCAACATAGATACAAAAGGGAGACCCAAATCCCACATAGAGACCCAACCTCCCACATATGGAGACCCAGCCTCCCACATAGAGACCCAACCTCCCACATAGAGACTCAACCTCCAACATAGATACAAAAGGGAGACCCAAATCCCACATAGAGACCCAACCTCCCACATAGAGACCCAACCTCCCACAGAGATCCAACCTCCAACATAGAGACCCAACCTCCCACATAGAGGCCCAACCTCCAACATAGAGACCCAACCTCCCACACAGAGGCCCAACCTCCCACACAGAGACCAAACTTCCCACACAGAGACCCAGCCTCCCACATAGAAGCCCAACCTCCCACATAGAGGCCCAACCTCCCACATAGAGACCCAACCTCCAACATAGATACAAAAGGGAGACCCAAATCCCACATAGAGACCCAACCTCCCACATATGGAGACCCAGCCTCCCACATAGAGACCCAACCTCCCACATAGAGGCCCAACCTCCCACACAGAGGCCCAACCTCCCACAGAGAGACCAAACCTCCCACATAGAGGCCCAATCTCCCACATAGAGGCCCAACCTCCAACATACAGGCCCAACCTCCCACATAGAGACCCAACCTCCCACATAGAGACCCAACCTCCAACATAGAGACCCAACCTCCCACACAGAGACCCAACCTCCCACACAGGGAGACCCAACCTGCCACATAGGGAGACCCCACCTCCCACATAGAGACACCCCACCTCCCACATAGGGACACCCCACCTCCCACACAGGGACACCCCACCTCCCACATAGAGACACCCCACCTCCCACACAGGGACACCCCACCTCCCAAATAGGAACAGCCCACCTCCCACATAGGAACACCCCACCTCCCACACAGGGATAGAGAAGGGAGACCCAACCTCCCACACAGGGATACAGAAGGGAGACCCAACCTCCCACATAGGGAGACCCAACCTCCCACATAGAGACCCAACCTCCCACATAGAGATACCAAAGATAGACCCAACCTCCCACATAGGGACACCCAACCTCCCACATAGATACAGAAGGGAGACCCAACCTCCCACATAGATACAGAAGGGAGACCCAACCTCCCACATAGAGATACAGAATGGAGACCCAACCTCCCACATAGGGATACAGAAGGGAGACCCAACCTCCCACATAGAGATACAGAATGGAGACCCAACCTCCCACATAGAGATACAGAATGGAGACCCAACCTCCCACATAGAGATACAGAATGGAGACCCAACCTCCCACATAGAGATACAAAATGGAGACCCAACCTCCAACATAGAGATACAGAATGGAGACCCAACCTCCCACATAGAGATACAGAATGGAGACCCAACCTCCCACATAGAGATACAGAATGGAGACCCAACCTCCCACATACAGATACAGAATGGAGACCCAACCTCCCACATAGGGATACAGAATGGAGACCCAACCTCCCACATAGGGATACAGAATGGAGACCCAACCTCCCACATAGGGATACAGAATGGAGACCCAACCTCCCACATAGGGATACAGAAGGGAGACCCAACCTCCCATATAGAGATACAGAATGGAGACCCAACCTCCCACATAGAGATACCGAAGATAGACCCAACCTCCCACATAGGGACACCCAACCTCCCACATAGATACAGAAGGGAGACCCAACCTCCCACATAGGGATACAGAATGGAGACCCAACCTCCCACATAGAGATACAGAATGGAGACCCAACCTCCCACATAGAGATACAGAATGGAGACCCAACCTCCCACATAGGGATACAGAAGGGAGACCCAACCTCCCACATAGAGATACAGAATGGAGACCCAACCTCCCACATAGAGATACAGAATGGAGACCCAACCTCCCACATAGAGATACAAAATGGAGACCCAACCTCCAACATAGAGATACAGAATGGAGACCCAACCTCCCACATAGAGATACAGAATGGAGACCTAACCTCCCACATAGAGATACAGAATGGAGACCCAACCTCCCACATACAGATACAGAACGGAGACCCAACCTCCCACATAGAAATACAGAATGGAGACCCAACCTCCCACATACAGATACAGAATGGAGACCCAACCTCCCACATAGGGATACAGAATGGAGACCCAACCTCCCACATAGGGATACAGAATGGAGACCCAACCTCCCACATAGAGACACAGAATGGAGACCCAACCTCCCACATAGAAATACGGAATGGAGACCCAACCTCCCACATAGAGATACGGAATGGAGACTTAACCTCCCACATAGGGATACAGAATGGAGACCCAACCTCCCACATAGAGACACAGAATGGAGACCCAACCTCCTACATAGAGACACAGAATGGAGACCCAACCTCCCACATAGATACAGAAGGGAGTCCCAACATAGGGATACAGAATGGAGACCCAACATCCCACATAGAGATACAAAATGGAGACCCATCCTCCCACATAGATACAGAAGGGAGACCCAACCTCCCACATAGAGATACAGAATGGAGACCCAACCTCCATAGAGGCCCAACCTCCCACATAGAGACCCAACCTCCCACATAGAGACCCAACCTCCCACATAGAGACCCAACCTCCAACATAGAGACCCAACCTCCCACATAGAGACCCAACCTCCCACAGAGATCCAACCTCCAACATAGAGACCCAACCTCCCACATAGAGGCGCAACCTCCAACATAGAGACCCAACCTCCCACACAGAGGCCCAACCTCCCACACAGAGACCAAACTTCCCACACAGAGACCCAGCCTCCCACATAGAAGCCCAACCTCCCACATAGAGACCCAACCTCCAACATAGATACAAAAGGGAGACCCAAATCCCACATAGAGACCCAACCTCCCACATATGGAGACCCAGCCTCCCACATAGAGACCCAACCTCCCACATAGAGGCCCAACCTCCCACACAGAGGCCCAACCTCCCACAGAGAGACCAAACCTCCCACATAGAGGCCCAATCTCCCACATAGAGGCCCAACCTCCAACATACAGGCCCAACCTCCCACATAGAGACCCAACCTCCCACATAGAGACCCAACCTCCAACATAGAGACCCAACCTCCCACACAGAGACCCAACCTCCCACACAGGGAGACCCAACCTGCCACATAGAGACACCCCACCTCCCACATAGGGACACCCCACCTCCCACACAGGGACACCCCACCTCCCAAATAGGAACAGCCCACCTCCCACATAGGAACACCCCACCTCCCACACAGGGATAGAGAAGGGAGACCCAACCTCCCACACAGGGATACAGAAGGGAGACCCAACCTCCCACATAGGGAGACCCAACCTCCCACATAGAGACCCAACCTCCCACATAGAGATACCGAAGATAGACCCAACCTCCCACATAGGGACACCCAACCTCCCACATAGATACAGAAGGGAGACCCAACCTCCCACATAGATACAGAAAGGAGACCCAACCTCCCACATAGAGATACAGAATGGAGACCCAACCTCCCACATAGATACAGAAGGGAGACCCAACCTCCCACATAGGGATACAGAATGGAGACCCAACCTCCCACATAGAAATACAGAAAGGAGACCAAACCTCCCACATAGGGATACAGAATGGAGACCCAACCTCCCACATAGGGATACAGAATGGAGACCCAACCTCCCACATAGGGATACAGAATGGAGACCCAACCTCCAACATAGGGATACAGAATGGAGACCCAACCTCCAACATAGAGATACAGAATGGAGACCCAACCTCCAACATAGAGATACAGAATGGAGACCCAACCTCCAACATAGAGATACAGAATGGAGACCCAACCTCCCAGATAGAGATACAGAATGGAGACCCAACCTCCCACATAGAGATACAGAAGGAAGACCCAACCTCCAACATAGAGATACAGAATGGAGACCCAACCTCCCAGATAGAGATACAGAATGGAGACCCAACCTCCCACATAGAGATACAGAAGGAAGACCCAACCTCCAACATAGAGATACAGAATGGAGACCCAACCTCCCACATAGAGATACAGAATGGAGACCCAACCTCCCACATAGAGATACAGAATGGAGACCCAACCTCCCACATAGAGATACAGAATGGAGACCCAACCTCCCACATAGAGATACAGAATGGAGACCCAACCTCCCACATAGAGATACAGAATGGAGACCCAACCTCCCACATAGGGATACAGAAGGGAGACCCAACCTCCCACATAGAGATACAGAATGGAGACCCAACCTCCCACATAGAGATACAGAATGGAGACCCAACCTCCCACATAGAGATACAGAATGGAGACCCAACCTCCCACATAGAGATACAAAATGGAGACCCAACCTCCAACATAGAGATACAGAATGGAGACCCAACCTCCCACATAGAGATACAGAATGGAGACCCAACCTCCCACATACAGATACAGAATGGAGACCCAACCTCCCACATAGGGATACAGAATGGAGACCCAACCTCCCACATAGGGATACAGAATGGAGACCCAACCTCCCACATAGGGATACAGAATGGAGACCCAACCTCCCACATAGGGATACAGAAGGGAGACCCAACCTCCCATATAGAGATACAGAATGGAGACCCAACCTCCCACATAGAGATACAGAATGGAGACCCAACCTCCCACATAGAGATACAAAATGGAGACCCAACCTCCCACATAGAGATACCGAAGATAGACCCAACCTCCCACATAGGGACACCCAACCTCCCACATAGATACAGAAGGGAGACCCAACCTCCCACATAGGGATACAGAATGGAGACCCAACCTCCCACATAGAGATACAGAAAGGAGACCAAACCTACCACATAGGGATACAGAATGGAGACCCAACCTCCCACATAGGGATACAGAATGGAGACCCAACCTCCCACATAGATACAGAATGGAGACCCAACCTCCCACATAGGGATACAGAATGGAGACCCAACCTCCCACATAGGGATACAGAATGGAGACCCAACCTCCAACATAGAGATACAGAATGGAGACCCAACCTCCTACATAGAGACACAGAGTGGAGACCCAACCTCCCACATAGATACAGATGGGAGACCCAACCTCCCACATAGGGATACAGAATGGAGACCCAACCTCCCACATAGAGATACAAAATGGAGACCCAACCTCCCACATAGATACAGAAGGGAGACCCAACCTACCACATAGAGATACAGAATGGAGACCCAACCTCCCACGTAGAGATACAGAATGGAGACCCAACCTCCCACATAGATACAGAATGGAGACCAAACCTTCGACACACAGATACAGAAGGGAGACCCAACCTCCCACGTAGAGATACAGAATGGAGACCCAACCTCCCACATAGATACAGAATGGAGACCAAACCTCCCACACAGATACAGAAGGGAGACCCAACCTCCCAGATAGAGATACAGAATGGAGACCCAACCTCCAACATAGAGATACAGAATGGAGATCCAACCTCCAACATAGAGATACAGAAGGGAGACCCCACCTCGCAAATAGAGATACAGAATGGAGACCCAACCTCCCACATAGAGATACAGAATGGAGACCCAACCTCCCACATAGAGATACAAAATGGAGACCCAACCTTCCACATAGAGATACAGAATGGAGACCCAACCTCCCACATAGAGATACAAAATGGAGACCCAACCTCCAACATAGAGATACAGAATGGAGACCCAACCTCCCACATAGAGATACAGAATGGAGACCCAACCTCCCACATACAGATACAGAATGGAGACCCAACCTCCCACATAGGGATACAGAATGGAGACCCAACCTCCCACATAGGGATACAGAATGGAGACCCAACCTCCCACATAGGGATACAGAATGGAGACCCAACCTCCCACATAGGGATACAGAAGGGACACCCAACCTCCCATATAGAGATACAGAATGGAGACCCAACCTCCCACATAGAGATACAAAATGGTGACCCAACCTCCCACATAGAGATACTGAAGATAGACCCAACCTCCCACATAGGGACACCCAACCTCCCACATAGATACAGAAGGGAGACCCAACCTCCCACATAGGGATACAGAATGGAGACCCAACCTCCCACATAGAGATACAGAAAGGAGACCAAACCTACCACATAGGGATACAGAATGGAGACCCAACCTCCCACATAGGGATACAGAATGGAGACCCAACCTCCCACATAGATACAGAATGGAGACCCAACCTCCCACATAGGGATACAGAATGGAGACCCAACCTCCCACATAGGGATACAGAATGGAGACCCAACCTCCAACATAGAGATACAGAATGGAGACCCAACCTCCTACATAGAGACACAGAATGGAGACCCAACCTCCCACATAGATACAGATGGGAGACCCAACCTCCCACATAGGGATACAGAATGGAGACCCAACCTCCCACATAGAGATACAAAATGGAGACCCAACCTCCCACATAGATACAGAAGGGAGACCCAACCTACCACATAGAGATACAGAATGGAGACCCAACCTCCCACGTAGAGATACAGAATGGAGACCCAACCTCCCACATAGATACAGAATGGAGACCAAACCTCCCACACAGATACAGAAGGGAGACCCAACCTCCCAGATAGAGATACAGAATGGAGATCCAACCTCCAACATAGAGATACAGAATGGAGATCCAACCTCCAACATAGATACAGAAGGGAGACCCAACCTCCCAGATAGAGATACAGAATGGAGATCCAACCTCCAACATAGAGATACAGAATGTAGACCCAACCTCCCACATAGATACAGAAGGGAGACCCAACCTACCACATAGAGATACAGAATGGAGACCCAACCTCCCACGTAGAGATACAGAATGGAGACCCAACCTCCCACATAGATACAGAATGGAGACCAAACCTCCCACACAGATACAGAAGGGAGACCCAACCTCCCAGATAGAGATACAGAATGGAGACCCAACCTCCCACATACAGATACAGAATGGAGACCCAACCTCCCACATAGAGATACAGAATGGAGACCCAACCTCCAAAACCTTTCAATCATATGTTATCAATAAAAGTCATTATTTTCATGTTTAATCCCTTTAAATCTTCATCTTACTTTATACTAATCCCCGGTGATCCCACCATGGAGGTCCTGGTTCAGGCACTTCCTGTTATAGGGTGACAACGCTCTGTCCCTGTCTCCCGATGGTCCTCATATGTTGTCACCTCACTGATCCCGCCATGGAAGTCCTGGTTCAAGCACTTCCTGTTATAGGGTGACAACGCTCTGTCCCTGTCTCCCTATGGTCCTCATATGTTGTCACCTCAGTGATCCCGCCATGGAGGTCCTGGTTCAGGCACTTCCTGTTATAGGGTGACAACGCTCTGTCCCTGTCTCCCTATGGTCCACATATGTTGTCACCTCAGTTATCCCGCCATGGAGGTCCTGGTTCAGGCACTTCCTGTTATACGGTGACAACGCTTTGTCCCCGCCCCCTGGGGGAGTGTCATCACAGCAGCTATGTCATTATGTGGGCGATTAGTGCGGGAACAAAGGAAGAACCTGTAACATGACAGGGGGGCCACAGGACCCTCAGATAGAAGGTATACAGGATATATATGTATGGTCAGAGTATGGTGGGGGGGGGAGGTGTAGTAACTGAACACACAAAGGCCTAAAGCTGACCAAACAGCTAAACATTCATATAAACTTCATATATAACGGATGTTTTACCTGCTTTGTATTTCTGTCCATCCAGTCCTGCGCTTTACACAGCTCTGCCAGGTGGATGACACAGCTAAGAAATACAGTGGTGTCCTCTCCCCACCCCAGTGAAGGAGCAGCAGGCCATCCCTCTGCTCGCTCTGCTCTCTCCTCCTGTCAGCGTCCATTGTCAACACACACCTGATTGGCTCCCAGTCCTCCCCCTTCCCAGTCTGAGCTCTGCTGTACAGGGGATTGAGGGGGCTGACACCAGGTCTCATCCGTGCCACGTTGAGGGATTTTCAGTGACCTCATACCTGGGTTGTTGCGTTCGTATCCACCCGGAATTCCGCTTTACGAGATGTTTTTTGAGAAAATGCACCCAAAATCCGGACAGGCGGTTTTAATTATTTAATTTTTAAATTTCAAATCACATCAATATTAAAACATTATAACAGTAAAAATCCACCCCAAATCCCTGCAGAAAAAAATGGAGCCCCTCCCCCTCCAGTGTTACCCAAAAAATACTGCATGAAGCACCTGTGAATGGTGGACCGCCGGCAACGGGTGAGCGCGACATAAAGGGGCGCCGGAGCGCGAGGAAACCCTCGCCGCTCGCCATTGTCATCCTGACAAGTAGGACGTGTCGCCGCCTCATGTGCAAATATTGCCGTAAATGTTCTTGTCCCTATTGAGGGCCCTCATGAAGCCCATAACTCCAGTCCATCTCCTGGAATGGCCACAGTCCCACGTATCGGTGGTCATAGGGGGGGGAAGGTCTCTAGGATGTGGCACAATGCTCTCCTTTCTCTTGGCCTGCCGAGGCCTTTTTGATACTGTCTACGGTGAGCAGCGTGTTCATCTCGTTCTGCCGGCTCTCGTGGCCTCGGTACGAGTCTTCGTGTCGGAGCCGCCTACGGGTGCAAGCCTTCCCGATGAGGAAGAAGAGCTCAGACACGTTCAGGACGATGCAGATCCCAGAGGTGGCCAGCATGAAGATAGTAAAGATGGTCTTCTCTGTGGGACGAGACACGAAGCAGTCCACGGTGTTGGGGCAAGGGTATTCCCCGCACTTGACCAGCCGTATCATGGCGTACCCGGGGTAGATGTGGTAGAAGAGGTACATGAAGGCCACCTCGAAGATGATCCTGAAGATCACGCTCAACGTGTAGGTCCACCACAGGGTGCCGGAGATACGGATCTTCTGCTTTTTCACCTCCGCCAGCTCCTTCGGGTCGTCGTGGCCAGTGACTCGTAAGAGTTTCTTCTCCTGGTGCTGTAGGTGGGCCACGTGCATGGCCACGAGGAGGGCCGGCGTGGAGACGATGATGAGCTGCAGGGCCCACAGACGGATGTGGGAGATGGGGAAGAAATGGTCGTAGCAGACGCTGTTACATCCGGGCTGTTGGGTGTTGCAGGTGAAGGCGGACTTCTCGTCCCCCCATACACTCTCTGCGGCCACCACCAGCACCATGATACGGAAGATGAAGACCACCGAGAGCCATATGCGGCCGATGCCCGTCGAATGGCGGTTCACACCGCTCAGAATGGAGTAAAATCCGGCCCAATTCATCCTGGATCAGCTGTGTGGAACGAAACAGAAAAAAGTCACGTATCCATATATAATCTCCGACACCTAAACTGACCCCATATATAATACCCGACACCTAAACCGACCCCATATATAATACCCGACACCTAAACCGACCCCATATATAATCCCCGACGCCTAAACCGACCCCATATATAATACCCGACACCTAAACTGACCCCGTATATAATCCCCGACACCTAAACTGACCCCATATATAATACCCGACACCTAAACCGACCCCATATATAATCCCCGACGCCTAAACCGACCCCATATATAATACCCGACACCTAAACTGACCCCGTATATAATCCCCGACACCTAAACTGACCCCATATATAATACCCGACACCTAAACCGACCCCATATATAATACCCGACGCCTAAACCGACCCCATATATAATACCCGACACCTAAACCGACCCCATATATAATACCAGACGCCTAAACTGACCCCATATATAATACCCGACACCTAAACTGACCCCATATATAATACCCGACACCTAAACCGACCCCATATATAATACCCGACACCTAAACTGACCCCACATATATAATACCAGACGCCTAAACTGACCCCATATATATAATACCAGACGCCTAAACCGACCCCATATATAATACCAGACGCCTAAACTGACCTCATATATAATACCCGACGCCTAAACTGACCCCATATATAATACCCGACGCCTAAACTGACCCCATATATAATCCCTGACACCTAAACCGACCCCATATATAATACCCAACACCTAAACCGACCCCATATATAATACCCGACACCTAAACCGACCCCATATATAATCCCCGACGCCTAAACCGACCCCATATATAATACCCGACACCTAAACTGACCCCGTATATAATCCCCGACACCTAAACTGACCCCATATATAATACCCGACACCTAAACCGACCCCATATATAATACCCGACGCCTAAACCGACCCCATATATAATACCCGACACCTAAACTGACCCCATATATAATACCCGACACCTAAACCGACCCCATATATATAATACCAGACGCCTAAACTGACCCCATATATATAATACCAGACGCCTAAACCGACCCCATATATAATCCCCGACACCTAAACCGACCCCATATATAATACCCGACACCTAAACTGACCCCACATATATAATACCAGACGCCTAAACTGACCCCATATATATAATACCAGACGCCTAAACCGACCCCATATATAATACCAGACGCCTAAACTGACCTCATATATAATACCCGACGCCTAAACTGACACCATATATAATACCAGACGCCTAAACCGACCCCATATATAATACCAGACGCCTAAACCGACCCCATATATAATACTGACGCCTAAACTGACCCCATATATAATCCCCGACACCTAAACCGACCCCATATATAATACCCGACACCTAAACTGACATCATATATAATACCAGACGCCTAAACCGACCCCATATATAATACCCGACACCTAAACCGACCCCATATATAATACCCGACACCTAAACTGACCCCATATATAATACCCGACACCTAAACCGACCCCATATATAATACCCGACACCTAAACCGACCCCATATATAATACCAGACGCCTAAACTGACCCCATATATAATACCAGACGCCTAAACTGACCCCATATATATAATACCAGACGCCTAAACCGACCCCATATATAATACCAGACGCCTAAACTGACCCCATATATATAATACCAGACGCCTAAACTGACCCCATATATATAATACCAGACGCCTAAACTGACCCCATATATATAATACCAGACGCCTAAACTGACCTCATATATAATACCCGACACCTAAACTGACCCCATATATAATACCAGACGCCTAAATCGACCCCATATATAATACCCGACACCTAAACTGACCCCATATATAATACCAGACGCCTAAACTGACCCCATATATATAATACCAGACGCCTAAACTGACCCCATATATATAATACCAGACGCCTAAACTGACCCCATATATATAATACTGATGCCTAAACTGACCCCATATATAATACCAGACGCCTAAACTGACCCCATATATATAATACCAGACGCCTAAACTGACCCCATATATAATACCAGACGCCTAAACTGACCCCATATATAATACCAGACGCCTAAACTGACCCCATATATAATCCCCGACAACTAAACCGACCCCATATATAATACCAGACGCCTAAACCGACCCCATATATAATCCCCGACACCTAAACTGACCCCATATATAATACCCGACACCTAAACCGACCCCATATATAATACCCGACACCTAAACCGACCCCATATATAATACCCGACACCTAAACTGACCCATATATAATACCAGACGCCTAAACTGACCCCATATATAATCCCCGACACCTAAACCGACCCCATATATAATACCCGACACCTAAACTGACCTCATATATAATACCAGACGCCTAAACCGACCCCATATATAATACCCGACACCTATACCGACCCCATATATAATACCCGACACCTAAACTGACCCATATATAATACCCGACACCTAAACTGACCCCATATATAATACTGACGCCTAAACTGACCTCATATATAATACCCGACACCTAAACTGACCCCATATATAATACCAGACGCCTAAACTGACCTCATATATAATACCCGACACCTAAACTGACCCCATATATAATCCCTGACACCTAAACCGACCCCATATATAATACCCGACACCTAAACTGACCCCATATATAATACCCGACACCTAAACCGTCCCCATATATAATACCCGACACCTAAACTGACCCATATATAATACCAGACGCCTAAACTGACCCCATATATATAATACCAGACGCCTAAACCGACCCCATATATCATACCCGACGCCTAAACTGACCCCATATATAATCCCCGACACCTAAACCGACCCCATATATAATACCCGACACCTAAACTGACCCATATATAATACCAGACGCCTAAACTGACCCCATATATATAATACCAGACGCCTAAACCGACCCCATATATAATACCCGACGCCTAAACTGACCCCATATATAATACCAGACGCCTAAACCGACCCCATATATAATACCCGACACCTAAACCGACCCCATATATAATACCCGACACCTAAACCGACCCCATATATAATACCCGACACCTAAACTGACCCCATATATAATACCAGACACCTAAACTGACCCCATATATAATACCCGACACCTAAACCGACCCCATATATAATACCCGACACCTAAACTGACCACATATATAATACCAGACGCCTAAACTGACCCCATATATATAATACCCGACACCTAAACTGACCCCATATATAATACCAGACGCCTAAACCGACCCCATATATAATACCAGACGCCTAAACTGACCCCATATATAATACCAGACGCCTAAACTGACCCCATATATATAATACCAGACGCCTAAACCGACCTCATATATAATACCCGACACCTAAACTGACCCCATATATAATACCCGACGCCTAAACTGACCCCAAATATAATACCCGACACCTAAACTGACCCCAAATATAATCCCCGAACAAAAACTGACCCCATATATAATACCCGACACCTAAACTGACCCCATATATAATCCCTGAACAAAAACTGACCCCATATATAATACCCGACACCTAAACTGTCCTCATATATAATCCCAGACGCCTAAACTGACCCCATATGTAATACCCGACACCTAAACTGTCCTCATATATAATCCCAGACACCTAAACTGTCCTCATATATAATCCCAGACACCTAAACTGACCCCATATATAATATCCTACACCTAAACCGACCCCATATATAATACTGACACCTAAACTTTTATAGGGTGACAACCTTCTGTCCCTGTCTCCCATCTGTCCTCCTGTGTTGTCACCCCATCACATGGGCTTTCAATGGAGATTGCCATGGAGGTCACTTCCTTTTATAGGGTGACAACCTTCTTTCTCTGTCTCCCAGCTGTCCTCCTGCGTTGTCACCCTGTCACATGGGCTTCCAATGAAGACTACAAGCAGCCATGTCAACACACATGACACAGACATGGTCCTCTGGTGTCACCATCAGGAAATCGCACTGATAAATGCCATGCAGCCGTCACTGGAGTGTATAGAGACAGGAAGTGGCTGCAAAGAGGCCGCAGGAGATCCATGTTTCATTTTCAACATTTCTACATCTGCAATGATTAAAATAATCCCTGGTGGTCCTGCCACGGAGGTCCTTGCTCAGACACTTCCTTTTATAGGGGGACCACAAGTAGCTAGTAAAGCAAACATTACGTAGACATGGTTCACTGTAGTCACCTGGGGCGGACCGACAACTCATGGGGCCCCCGGGCAATAGGGGATCATGGGGCCTCTGTGTCCTTGCCCAAACTCAAAAAAGCCTATGAAAAAGGTACCAGGGGCATCTCATGGGGTCCCCTACTGACCCCGGGCCCTCGGGCAGTGCCCGAGTTTCCAAATGGTCAGTCCGCCCCTGGTAGTCACCATCAGTAAAACCAGTTTTGGGTGGAGTGACCCTTTAAAATTCTGTTCTCTCGATCATAAGAATCCCATGTTATCCTATGGGGGGGGGGGGGGGGGGGATTAGTAACCGTGTGGCCAGCTGTCCGTATCCCATCCACTGCACTGCTGTCCTGGGTATGTACCTGCACCGCGCGCACCACTCAGCATGGGAAAACTAACCAACCAGCTAACCAACCAGCTAACCAACCAGCTAACTAACCAGCTAACTAACCCGTGTCTTCCTTTTCATTGACTTTTATTGTATCTCTGAAGTAAACAAGTCATTCTACAGTAAATGTATTGTAAACCAAAAGAAACAAAAGACAACAAAATGATACAAAAGTAAAAAAAATGAAAATTAAACATTTAAAGTGACGGTAAAAAATAACCAATACCCTCCCCCCCCCCAAAAAAAAAAACTAAGAATGCAATAAATACAATAAATTGATCTAAATACACAACCCCTCCCCCCCTCGTCCCCCCCCCCCCCTTGAATGGAGAATACAATAGAGATCTCTATCTAGAACTGCGATTTTCCATTAGCAGAAGAATGAATGTCCCCCGAATCCCGCGACTCGTACTCATTATGGGCGGGTCTCACAGTCGCGGGATCTCACCGCCATATACTGTAGCGCATTCATTTCTCTATCATCCATGGGTATCGCCAGCTACATTGTGACGTCATTAGTCGGGACGAGAAGCGTCGTTCGGTTGGATGTCGGCGAATTGAGATGAAATAACGTTTTTTTTATCCAACGATGGAGAATATATCGATGGAAAATAAACGTTTCTGTCTGCGAGGAATCCGCAGGAGGTCACCAACCTCCCGACGTCCCCAGACGAGAGCGGGACGCCTTTGAATCGCAAAGTGTGTCGGTACAGGACACACCCCCTGCCACGCCCACAGTTACACAGTTCATGAGCAAAAAAAGGGACAACTGGGAGGGGGGGGGGGGGGGCAGAGGGACAACTGAGGAGGACAGGGGGACCACCAAGGGGGACAGAGGGACAACTGAGGACGGGGACCACCAAGGGGGACAGAGGGACAACTGAGGAGGACGGAGACCACCAAGGGGGACAGAGGGACAACTGAGGATGGGGACTACCAAGAGGGACAGAGGGACAACTGAGGAGGACGGGGACCACCAAGGGGGACAGAGGGACAACTGAGGACAGGGACCACCAAGGGGGACAGAGGGACAACTGGGGGGGACAGAGGGACCACCAGGGGGGACAGAGGGACAACTGAGGAGGACAGGGACCACCAGGGGGGACAGAGGGACAACTGAGGACGGGGACCACCAGGGGGGACAGAGGGACAACTGAGGAGGACGGGGACCACCAGGGGGGACAGAGTGACAACTGAGGACATCCTAGAAAGACAGGGGACAACTAAGGAAAACAGAGGGACACCTGAGGGGGAAAGCGGGACAACTGAAGAGGACCCAGGAGGACAGATGGACAATCAAGAAGGAAAGGGGTACAACCAGGGGCGGACTGACCATTTGGAAACTCGGGCACTGCCCGAGGGCCTGGGGTCAGTAGGAGGCTCCATGAGATGCCCCTGGTACCTTTTTCATAGGCTTTTTTGAGTTTGGGCAAGGACACGGGGGCCCCATGATCCCCTATTGCCCAGGGGCCCCATGAGTTGTCATTCCGCCCCTGGGTACAACTTAAGAGTACCGGGGGACAACTGAGGAGGAAAGAGGGACAACTGAGGAGGACAGGGGGACAACTGAAGAGGACCCAGGAGGACAGATGAACAATCTAGAAGAAGAGTGGTAAAACTTAGGAGGACAGGGGGACAACTGAGGAGGACAGGGGGACAACTGAGAAGGAAAGAGGGACAACTGAGAGGGAAAGAGGGACAAGTGAGGAGGAAAGAGGGACAACTGAAGTGGACCCAGGAGGACAGATGGACAATCTAGAAGGACAGGGTGACAACTTAGGAGGACAGGAGGACAACTGAAAAGGAAAGAGGGACAACTGAGGACAGGGGGAAAACTGAGGAGGAAATAGGGACAATTGAGGAGGACAGGGGGGAAACTGAGAACAAGAGTACAACTGAGGAGAACTCAGGGACAACTGAGGAGAACAGGGGGGACAGCTGAGGAGGAAAGAGGGACAACTGAGGAGGACAGGGGGACAACTGAAGAGGACCCAGGAGGACAGATGAACAATCTAGAAGAAGAGTGGTAAAACTTAGGAGGACAGGGGGACAACTGAGGAGGACAGGGGGACAACTGAGAAGGAAAGAGGGACAACTGAGAGGGAAAGAGGGACAAGTGAGGAGGAAAGAGGGACAACTGAAGTGGACCCAGGAGGACAGATGGACAATCTAGAAGGACAGGGTGACAACTTAGGAGGACAGGAGGACAACTGAAAAGGAAAGAGGGACAACTGAGGACAGGGGGAAAACTGAGGAGGAAATAGGGACAATTGAGGAGGACAGGGGGGAAACTGAGAACAAGAGTACAACTGAGGAGAACTCAGGGACAACTGAGGAGAACAGGGGGGACAGCTGAGAAGGAAAGAGGGACAACTGCGAGGACAGGGGGACAACTGAGGAGAACAAGGAGACAACTGAGGAGGAAAGAGGGACAATTGAGGAGGACAGGGGGACAACTGAGGAGAACAAGGGGACAACTGAGGAGGACTCAGGGACAACTGAGGAGGACAGGGGGGGAAACTGAGGAGGAAAGAGGGACAACTGAGGAGGACAGGGGGGACAACTGAGGAGGAAAGAGGGACAACTGAGGAGGACAGGGGGAGAACTGAGAAAGAAAGAGGGACAAATGAGGAGAACAGAGGGACAACTGAGGAAGATGGGGACAACGGAGAAAGAAAGATAGACAACTGAGGAGGGCTGGGGGACAACTGAGAAAGAAAGAGGGATAATCAAGGAGGAAAGAGGGACAATTAAGGAGGACAGGGGGAGAACAGAGGAGGACAGGGGGACAACTGAGGAAGATGGGGACAACGGAGAAAGAAAGATGGACAACTGAGGAGGACAGTGGGACAACGGAGGACAGGGCCAGAGTGATTTAGTAATAAAAGAGGGATTTGGTCCTAAAAAGACACAGTCCCTCCTAACCACCCATCAAACAATATCCAACAAGTAGAAGGAACCCCTGTAATGTCTCTGTTCACTCTGATACAATGTTTCCATTTTTCTATTTCAGACAGAAATCTAAGCTGGCCATACATCATACAATTTTCTGGTACAATCTTCCTTCAGAGTAACCGAAAACCATACAAGACGAGGTGAAACGTCAACAATTTCAGTTTGTGTCCAATCAGGCGGGTTCTTGCTCTACGTAGTGGAAGGTAAATCTACAGGAGATTGAACAGGGAAGTGGTATAGTGTATGGGCAGCTTCTGCTGGGACCGATCATGTGGACTAATATCGATCTGATGACGGTTGGTTCAGCTGACGACCTACCTTCCTGGCGTAGTGATGACTGCCGCCTTGTCTCCTTCCAGTCCCACAACTTTTGGCCATACTAAGGAATATTTGATGTGCAGCCTCCTCGTCCCCCGATCACATTCCATAGACGGGGAGCAGAATTCACCATCATTGTGACTCCGAAATGTCCCCGCACTGCCCCGACCCCCCGGAACCTGCCCGACATCCCAACGCATTCTACGTCGGTTTAAGCATTTTCACTTGAAAAATGTTTATTTATTGACCTTCCCCTCCCCACGCATCCCCCTCCCCCCCCCCACCCCACAACCACAAGAATGAAGACTCTCAGGTTTGGTGTGAATTGTGTAAAATGTCACCAACTGAATGGGAAGGCGTTGACTCAACCATGTGGACGTCAATGGAAAGCCAGTCCATGCAATCTCATGTGACGCCAGTCCAGTCACAGCTTTTATTAAAATAATCCAGCCACCGAGGTCCTTGTTCAGGCACTTCCTGTTGTAGGGTGACAACGCTCTGTCTCTGTCTCCAAATTGTGCTCCTGTGTTGTCACCCAGTCACATGCTCCCCTATTGATGACTGTAAGTGGCACAAACACGGTCTTCTGGTGTCACCATCAGGAGACCCGCCCTGAGGAATGCCATGCAGCCCTCACTGGAGTGTATGGAGACATGAAGTGGCTGGAAAAAGGCTGCAGGAGATCCGCAGCTCTGAGATGTAAGGTTGTAAAAAGCGGAAAAGAAGGATTTTAGTAACCATGGCAATTGTGAGCACCCGGCTATGGTTATATCTACTGTAGGAAAGATAGAAAATCAGATATTGTAAACAATATGAACACAAAATATTAACACCAGCCTAACGTTTGTAGAGTCGGAACCGACCTCGCAAGACTATCCTTCCCCATCATTGACACGTGGCTCTGTCTGCCCCAATACCTGGGGACTTTAGAGGTCCATATATGAGGGTACAGACCCCGAGGTGGGGGGCACTGTCCATGAATCCCATGTTCATGATCCGTTGATGCCCCTAGACCTGGAAAGAAGATGTAGAGGACTTTAGAGGTCCATATATAAGGGTACAGACCCCAAGATGGGGGGGCACGGTCCATGAGTCTCATGATCCGTTGATGCCCCTAGACCTGGAAAGAAGATGTAGAGGACTTTAGAGGTCCATATATGAGGGTACAGACCCCAAGATGGGGGGGCACTGTCTATGAATCCCATGTTCATGATCCGTTGATGCCCCTAGACCTGGAAAGAAGATGTAGAGGACTTTAGAGGTCCATATATGAGGGTACAGACCCCGAGGTGGGGGGCACTGTCCATGAATCCCATGTTCATGATCCATTGATGCCCCTAGACCTGGAAAGAAGATGTAGAGGACTTTAGAGGTCCATATATGAGGGTATAGACCCCGAGATGGGGGGGCACTGTCTATGAATCCCATGATCTCTTGAGGCCTCTATACCTGGAAAGAAGATGTAGAGGACTTTAGAGGTCCATATATGAGGGTACAGACCCCGAGATGGGGGGGGCACTGTCTATGAATCCCATGTTCATGATCTGTTGATGCCCCTTGACCTGGAAAGAAGATGTAGATGACTTTAGAGGTCCATATATGAGAGGGTACAGACCCCAAGGTGGGGGGCACGGTCCATGAATCTTATGTTCATGATCTGTTGATGCCCCTAGACCTGGAAAGAAGATGTAGGGGGCTTCAGTGGTCCATATATGACCATGGAAACATAACCCTATCTATGGTGGGGATGGGGGTAATGTCCCCAAGATGGGGGGCACTGTCCATGAATCCCATGTTCATGATCTGTTGAGGCCCCTATACCTGGAAAGAAGTTGTAGGGGAATTCAGTGGTCCATATATGACCATGGAAACATAACCCTATGTATGGTGGGGATGGGGTTACAAACCCCGAGAGGGGAGGGTACTGTCCAGGAATCCCATGTTCATGATCTGTTGAAGCCCCAATACCTGGAAAGAAGTTGTAGGGGACTTTATAGGTCCATATATGTGGCTATGGAAACATAGCACCATATATGGTGGGGATGGAGGTATAGACCCTGAGATGGAGACAATGTCCATAAATCCTATGCTCATGATCTGTTGATGGCCAAATAATACCTAAAATGAAGTTTTTGGGGACTTTAGAAGTAAGAATGGTGAGGATGGGGGTACAGCCCCCAAGAGGGAAACAAAGTTCATGAATCCCATGCTCATGATTTGTTGAAGCTCCAATACCTGGAAAGATTCTGGGGACTTTAGAGGTAGGTATGGCAGGGGTGGGGGTACAGACTCTAACACATGCTCATGAGATGTTGATGTCCCAGTACCTGGAAAGATTCTGGGGACTTCAGAGGTAGGGATGGGGGTCCAGACCCTAACACATGCTCATGAGATGTTGATGTCCCAGTACCTGGAAAGATTCTGGGGACTTTAGAGGAAGGTATGGCAGGGATGGGGGTACAGACCCTAACACATGCTCATGAGATGTTGATGTCCCAGTACCTGGTCCTTATGGTTCCTCTGGTCACCTCCTCCTCCTCAGTAGGTATCTCAGAAGCTTTCAGCTACCTCCAGATGACGTCTCCCCTCTGACCACTTTTCCTTGAGATTTCCTGGACAATCTCTCACATTCCTCTTCCCGGACAATTATTTTATGGTCTCTCACCTACAGACAGTCATTCTTTTGCTCAGCCACACTTGGATGTCTGTGTCTCTAGCTGTCCCTTCCTGGCGGTCACATTTTCTCCGCTCTCTCTCTCTGTCACACTGTCTTTCTGCTCTGACTGCACACAATGCCTTCTTTCTCGTTCTCGGTAACACGTACCATTCACTCTGCTCAGACTTCCGCCCACCGGACAGTCACAATGCGTCTTTTTCCCCTGATGGGACATATTCTAATGAGCTCCCTCCATCCATCCTTGTGTTTGCTGGCTCAGTGCTATGTCCCCCGGGTGGTCAGTCCCCCCTTTTCCTTCCATGGGACGGGTGGGACAGTGACTTGGCTTTAGCTCCCGGAGCGGATGTTGGGCGAAGGATTTGGCATCGATGCCAAGTGCCCGTGACACTGGTTGGCGTAACAAATTCATCCGAACAATTCAATACACATCACATGCCGTGCAGCTTTGGCAGCCATGATCCCTCCCCAGAAAATCCAGAGAAGTTGAGGAGGTCCACCAATCTTACCTGAATTGTGGAGCTTGGGTGGTCCTGAAGTCCGGGGCTCACAGGGGCACCTGAAGGCAGCTCTACAAAGTTTGCTTCCTCTGGTCCTGACTCTGCATTTATCCCGGGACCTTTATACCCTTGGCTGATAATTAATCCAATCATGGGGGGGCATCGGGTTATCTGATCCCTGTGTACTCAGTGAGGAAAACAGGCGTGACTTGTGTGTCACCGATCCATACGAGACAACCCATGGCGGATGTCCACCTTCCCCGGAGATTAGATCTCCAGCATTCTCTGACATCAGGAGTATGGGCAGTGCCAGGCTGGGATTGCTGATGATGGCGGCTCAATTCCCAATATAAAGGCGCATAGACCTGGAGGAGAACCCGAGAAATATCGAGGAGCCGACATCGAATTATTCCAACAGAACCCACCATAGATCCGTGCTCACCATGTCAGGGCCAGGCTCAGATCTGCCGGCTGCATGGAGGACGTTTCAATGGGCTGCCCTACCTGTGAGGAACGCAGGCAAAGAAGTCCCCGACCCTTTCCAAAAAAATGTCACCAGCACCAAACTGCATGACGCTGTAGCACCGTGCGACTCGGCGTGCATGAAAACGCGTGTACCGTGCTACTTGGCGTGTATGAAAACACGTGCACCGTGCGACTCGGCGTGCATGAAAACGCATGTACCGTGCTACTTGGTGTGTATGAAAACACGTGCACCGTGCGACTCAGCATGTATGAAAACAAGTGCACCATGCAACTTGGCGTGCATGAAAACGCTTGCACGATGTGACTCAGCGTGTATGAAAATGTGTGCACCATGTGACTTGGCATGTATGAAAACGTGTGCACCATGCAACTTGGCGTGCATGAAAACGCGTGCACTATGCGACTTAGCGTGTATGAAAACGTGTGCACCATGCGACTTGGCGTGCATGAAAACGTGTGCACCTTGCAGCTTGGCATGTATGAAAACGCGTGCACTATGCGACTTAGCGTGTATGAAAACGTGTGCACCATGCGACTTGGCGTGCATGAAAACGTGTGCACCTTGCAGCTTGGCGTGTATGAAAACGCGTGCACTATGCAACTCAGCGTGTATGAAATTGCGTGCACCATGCGACTTGGCGCGCATGAAAACGTGGGTACCATGCGACTTGGCGTGTATGAAAACGCGTGCACTATGCGACTTGGCGTGTATGAAAACGCGTGCACTATGCGACTTGGCGTGTATGAAAACGCGTGCACCTTGCAGCTTGGCATGTATGAAAACGCGTGCACTATGCGACTTGGCGTGTATGAAAACATGTGCACCATGCGACTTGGCGTGCATGAAAACGTGTGCACCTTGCAGCTTGGCGTGTATGAAAACGCGTGCACTATGCAACTCAGCGTGTATGAAAATGCGTGCACCATGTGACTTGGCGTGTATGAAAATGCGTGCACCATGCGACTTGGAGTGCATGAAAACATGAGTACCATGCGACTTGGAGTGCATGAAAACATGAGTACCATGCGACTTGGAGTGCATGAAAACATGAGTACCATGCGACTTGGTGTGCATGAAAACGCATGATTTCACCGCTGCTCATGGGCACCGTGAAGAGTTAATGGCATCCCAACGCATCAACTGAAGAGCAACGCATTCCTGCGCAGGTTGGGAAACGCACGGTTCTGCGCTCGCTCCCGATACACAGAGATCTCAGCCAGGCCCATTCACACCAGAAACTGCGCATTCACCGCAGTGACGCACACATGAGCAGCATTTGGACACGCATGCGCAGGCTCTGGACCCAGGCTTCCGTCTCCTCTGGGCGTTCTAGTGCTCTGTGCTGCGTGGAGGCGCATTTACCAGCATTTCCGTGCGTTTCTGGCAGAAAAATGCAGCTTGCTGGACTTATTCTGCGCTGCAGTAGTGTGAACGATGCCCCTCCCCTAGGAGAGCCGGGATTTGGGGGGTCTAGGCAGTTGGAGCGCAGGCAAAAAATGCATCCTGACCCCCCCCCTCATCCAATCAGAAAATGCATCCCGACCCCTCCCATCCAATCAGAAAATGCATCCCGACCCCTCCCCCCTCATCCAATCAGAAAATGCTTTGCATTCACTCAGAAAAAGTCATTCATTCGCCCATGTCCGAGCGGCCGGCCCCCGGTGTTCACAATGCAGCAGAGCAGACACTCAGCATGGCATCTAGGAGCTAGTACAAATCATTGGAATAGCCTTGTAGTAGCGGTGTAGTAGGGGGGTAGTATGGTGTAGTAGGGGTGTAGTGGGGGTGTAGTATGATGTAAGGGTGTAGTATGGTGTAGTAGGGGTGTAGTGGGGGTGTAGTATGATGTAAGGGTGTAGTATGGTGTAGTAGGGGTGTAGTATGATGTAGGGGTGTAGTATGGTGTAGTAGGGGTGTAGTATGGTGTAGTAGCAGTGTAGTGGGGGTGTAGTAGGGGGGTAGTATGGTGTAGTAGGGGTGTAGTAGCGGTGTAGTAGGGGGTAGTATGGTGTAGTAGGGGTGTAGTAGCGGTGTAGTAGGGGGGTAGTATGGTGTAGTAGGGGTGTAGTAGGGTGTAGTAGGGGTGTAGTAACAGTGTAATGGGGGTGTAGTAGCAGTGTAGTAGGGGGGTAGTATGGTGTAGTAGGGGTGTAGTAACAGTACAATGGGGTGTAGTGGGGGTGTAGTAGAAGAGTAGTAGGGGTGTAGTATGGTGTAGTAGGGGTGTAGTAGCAGTGTAGTGGGGGTGTAGTATGGTGTAGTAGGGGTGTAGTAGCAGTGTAGTGGGGGTGTAGTATGGTGTAGTAGGGGTGTAGTAGCAGTGTAGATGGGGTGTAGTATGGTGTAGTGGGGGATAGAGGGGGTGTAATATGGTGTAGTGGGGGTGTAGTATGGTGTAGTAGGGGTGTAGTAGGGGTGTAATATGGTGTAGTAGGGGTGTAGTAGCAGTGTAGTGGGAGTGTAGTATGGTGTAGTAGGGGTGTAGTGGGAGTGTAGTATGGTGTAGTAGGGGTGTAGTAGCAGTGTAGAGGGGGTGTAGTATGGTGTAGTGGGGGTGTATTATGGTGTAGTAGCAGTGTATTAGGGGTGTAGTATGGTGTAGTGGGGGTGTAGTAGTGGTGTAGTATGGTATAGTAGGGGTGTAGTAGCAGTGTAGTGGGGCTGTAGTAGCGGTATAGTGGGGGTGTAGTAGGTGTGTAGTAGCAGTGTAGAGGGGGTGTAGTATGGTGTAGTAGGGGTGTTTTATGGTGTAGTATGGTGTAGTAGAGGTGTAGTAGGGGTGTAGTAGGGGTGCAGTGGGGGTGTAGTAGGGGTGTAGTAGCAGTGTAGTGGGGGTGTAGTAGCAGTGTAGTGGGGGTGTAGTATGGTGTAGTAGGGGTGTAGTATGGTGTAGTTTACTGTGTAGTGGGGCTGTAGTAGCGGTGTAGTAGTGGTGTAGTAGCAGTGTAGTGGGGCTGTAGTAGAGGTGTAGTAGCGGTGTAGTAGTGGTGTAGTAGCAGTGTAGTGGGGCTGTAGTAGGGGTGTAGTAGGGGTGTAGTGGGGGTTTAGTAGCAGTGTAATGGAGGTATAGTAGCAGTGTAGCGAAGATGTAGTAGTGATGTAGTAGGCGTGTAGTAGCAGTGCAGTGGAGCTGTAGTAGCGGTGTAGTAGGGGTGTAGTGGGGGTATAGTAGCGGTGTAGTAGGGGTGTAGTGGGGGTGAAGTAGCGGTGTAGTGGGGGTGTAGTATGGTGTAGTAGCGGTGTAGTAGCAGAGAAGTGGAGGTATAGTAGCAGCATAGTAAAAGTGTAGTAGCAGTGTAGTAGTGGTGTAGTAGCAGGGTATTGGGGCTGTAGTAGAGGTGTAGTGGAGGTGTAGTAGGGGTGTAGTAGAGGTGTAGTAGCAGTGTAGTGGGGCTGTAGTAGGGGTGTAGTGGGGGTTTAGTAGCGGTGTAGTAGCAGTGTAGTGGAGGTATAGTAGCAGTGCAGTGAAGATGTAGTAGTGATGTAGTAGGCGTGTAGTAGGGGTGTAGTAGCAGTGCAGTGGGGCTGTAGTAGCGGTGTAGTACAGGTGTAGTGGGGGTATAGTAGCGGTGTAGTAGGGGTGTAGTAGCAGTGCAGTGGGGCTGTAGTAGCGGTGTAGTACAGGTGTAGTGGGGGTATAGTAGCAGTGTAGTAGGGGTGTAGTGGGGGTGTAGTAGCGGTGTAGTGGGGGTGTAGTAGCGGTGTAGTGGGGGTGTAGTGGGGGTGTAGTGGGGGTGTAGTAGCGGTGTAGTAGCGGTGTAGTGGGGGTGTAGTAGCGGTGTAGTGGGGGTGTAGTATGGTGTAGTAGCGATGCAGTAGCAGAAAAGTGTGGGTATAGTAGCAGTGTAGTAAAAGTGTAGTAGCTGTGTAGTAGGGATGTAGTAACAGTATCTACTACAGTGATTTCCATCTTCTAGCGGTATCCCCCAATATAGTACATATATATATATATACACAGGCCCCTCCCCCTCTATATACATCGATCAGCCATAACATTATGACCACTGACAGGTGAAGGGAATACCATGGATGGTCTGGTTGCAATGACACTTGGAAGTGGGCGGGATATATTAGGACACTTGGAAGTGGGCGGGATATATTAGGACACCTGGAAGTGGGCGGGATATATTAGGACACTTGGAAGTGGGCGGGATATATTAGGACACTTGGAAGTGGGCGGGATATATTAGGACACCTGGAAGTGGGCGGGATATATTAGGACACCTGGAAGTAGGCGGGATATATTAGGACACTTGGAAGTGGGCGGGGTATATTAGGACACCTGGAAGTGGGCGGGATATATTAGGACACCTGGAAGTGGGCGGGATATATTAGGACACCTGGAAGTGGGCGGGATATATTAGGACACCTGGAAGTGGGCGGGATATATGAGGCAGGAAGTGAACATGTTGTCCCTGAAGTTGCTGGCAGTTGGCTGTGTATGGGGCGGTGTAGCTGCAGAGCGGTCAGGGTGTCCATGCTGACCCGTGTCCTCAGCCAGAACCGCTTACAATGGGCACGTGAGATCAGAACTGGACCACGGAGCCATGGAGGAAGGTGACCTGGTCTCATGAACACAATCAGTTTGAGGTGTTGACTTGGCCTCCAAATTCCCCAGATCTCAATCCAATCGAGCATCTCTGGGATGTGCTGGATAAACAAGTCCAATCCATGGAGGCCCCGCCTCCCAATTTACAGTACTTAAAGGAGAAGTTCACCTTTCATAATATGTTACACCCATATGCAGGTTATGACTGCACCCTGTACACCCCGTAATCCTCTACACCCCATACATCCCCCATACATCCCGTACATCCCCTACACCCCGTACATCCCCTACACCCCATACATCCCCCATACATCCCGTACATCCCCTACACCCCGTACATCCCCTACACCCCATACATCCCCCATACATCCCGTACATCCCCTACACCCCGTACATCCCCTACACCCCATACATCCCCCATACATCCCGTACATCCCCTACACCCCATACATCCCCCATACATCCCGTACATCCCCTACACCCCGTACATCCCCCATACATCCCCTACACCCCCATACATCCCGTAATCCCCTACACCCCATAATCCCTTACACCCTGAACACCCTGTACATCCCGTAATCCCCTACACCCCGTACATCCCCTACACCCCCATACATCCTGTACATCCCCTACACCCCGTACATCCCCTACACCCCGTACATCCCCTACACCCCGTACATCCCCTACACCCCCATACATCCTGTACATCCCCTACACCCCGTACATCCCCTACACCCCCATACATCCTGTACATCCCCTACACCCCGTAATCCCCTACACCCCGTACATCCCCTACACCCCCATACATCCCATAATCCCCTACACCCCGTACATCCCCTACACCCCCATACATCCCATAATCCCCTACACCCCGTACATCCCCTACACCCCCATACATCCTGTACATCCCCTACACCCCGTAATCCCCTACACCCCGTACATCCCCTACACCCCCATACATCCCGTAATCCCCTACACCCCATACATCCCCTACACCCCCATACATCCCGCACATCCCCTACACCCCGTAATCCCCTACACCCCCATACATCCCGCACATCCCCTACACCCCGTAATCCCCTACACCCCCATACATCCCGCACATCCCCTACACCCCGTAATCCCCTACACCCCCATACATCCCGCACATCCCCTACACCCCGTAATCCCCTACACCCCCATACATTCCGTATACTCCCATACATCCCGTACATCCCCTACACCCCGTACATCCCCTACACCCTGAACACCCCGTAATCCCGTACACCCCATACATCCCCTACACCCTGAACACCCTGTAATACCGTACATCCCCTACACCTCGTACATCGCCTACACCCCCATACATCCTGTACATCCCCTACACCCCATAATCCCCTACACCCCCATACATCCCCTACACCCCGTAATCCCCTACACCCCCATACATCCCGTACATCCCCTACACCCCGTAATCCCCTACACCCCCATACATTCCGTACACCCCCATACATCCCGTACATCCCCTACACCCCGTACATCCCGTACATCCCCTACACCCTGAACACCCCGTAATCCCGTACACCCCATACATCCCCTACACCCTGAACACCCTGTAATACCGTACATCCCCTACACCCCGTACATCCCCTACACCCCCATACATCCTGTACATCCCCTACACCCCGTAATCCCCTACACCCCCATACATTCCGTACACCCCCATACATCCCGTACATCCCCTACACCCCCATACAACCCGTACACCCCCATACATCCCGTACATCCCCTACACCCCATAATCCCCTACACCCCCATACACTCCGTACACCCCCATACATCCCGTACATCCCCTACACCCCCATACATCCCGTACACCCCCATACATCCTGTACATCCCCTACACCCCGTAATCCCCTACACCCCCATACATTCCATACACCCCCATGCACCCCGTACATCCCCTACACCCCATACATCCCGTACATCCCCTACACCCCGTACAACCCGTACATCCCCTACACTCTGAACACCCCGTAATCCCGTACACCCCATACATCCCCTACACCCTGAACACCCTGTAATACCGTACATCCCCTACACCCCATACATCCCGTACATTCCGAACACCCTATACACCCCATACATCCCGTACATCCTGTACACCCTGAACACCCCATAATCCCCTACACCCCGTACATCCCCTACACCCTGTACACCCCGTAATCCCGTACACCCCATACGTCCCCTACACCCCGTACATCCCCTACACCCTGAACACCCCATAATCCTGTACATCCCCTACACCCCATACATCCCCTACACCCCGTACATCCCATACATCCCCTACACCCTGAACACCTCATAATCCCGTACATCCCCTACATCCCCTACACCGCACACACCTCGTACACCCCCGTACATCCCATAAATCCCCGTACACCCCCGTACATCCCCTACATCCCGTACATCCCCTACACCCCGTACATCCCGTACACCCCGTACATCCCCTACATCCCATACACCCCATACATCCCATACACCCCATACATCCCCTACACCCCGTAATCCCCTACACCCCCATACATCCCGTACATCCCCTACACCCCGTACATCCCCCATACATCCTGTAAATCCCCTACACCCCGTACACCCCGTACATCCCCTACACCCCGTACATCCCCTACACCCCGTACATCCCCTATACCCCATACATCCCTCATACATCCCGTACATCCCCTACACCCCGTACATCCCCCACACATCCTGTAAATCCCCTACACCCCGTACATCCCCTACACCCCGTACATCCCCTACACCCCATACATCCCCCATACATTCTGTAAATCCCCTACACCCCGTACATCCCCTACACCCCCATACATCCTGTAAATCCCCTACACCCCGTAATCCCCTACACCCCGTACATCCCCTACACCCCCATACATCCCATAATCCCCTACACCCCGTACATCCCCTACACCCCCATACATCCCGTACATCCCCTACACCCCGTAATCCCCTACACCCCCATACATTCCGTACACCCCCATACATCCCGTACATCCCCTACACCCCGTACATCCCCTACACCCCCATACATCCCGTACATCCCCTACACCCCGTAATCCCCTACACCCCCATACATTCCGTACACCCCCATACATCCCGTACATCCCCTACACCCCGTACATCCCCTACACCCTGAACACCCCGTAATCTCGTACACCCCATACATCCCCTACACCCTGAACACCCTGTAATACCGTACATTCCCTACACCTCGTACATCGCCTACACCCCCATACATCTTGTACATCCCCTACACCCCATAATCCCCTACACCCCCATACATCTCGTACATCCCCTATACCCCGTAATCCCCTACACCCCCATACATCCCGTACACCCCCATACATCCCGTACATCCCCTACACCCTGAACACCCTGTAATACCGTACATCCCCTACACCCTGTACATCCCCTACACCCCGTACATCCCCTACACCACCATACATCCTGTACATCCCCTACACCCCGTAATCCCCTACACCCCCATACATCCCGTACATCCCCTACACCCCGTAATCCCCTACACCCCCATACATTCCGTACACCCCCATACATCCCGTACATCCCCTATACCCCATACATCCCGTACATCCCCTACACCCCGTACATCCCGTACATCCCCTACACCCTGAACACCCCGTAATCCCGTACACCCCATACATCCCCTACACCCTGAACACCCTGTAATACCGTACATCCCCTACACCCTGTACATCCCCTACACCCCCATACATCCTGTACATCCCCTACACCCCGTAATCCCCTACACCCCCATACATTCCGTACACCCCCATACATCCCGTACATCCCCTACACCCCGTAATCCCCTACACCCCCATACATTCCGTACACCCCCATACATCCCGTACATCCCCTACACCCCATACATCCCGTACATCCCCTACATCCCGTACATCCCCTACTCCCTGAACACCCCGTAATCCCGTACACCCCATACATCCCCTACACCCTGAACACCCTGTAATACCGTACATCCCCTACACCCCATACATCCCGTACATCCTGTACACCCTGAACACCCCATAATCCCCTACACCCGTACATCCCCTACACCCTGAACACCCCGTAATCCCGTACACCCCATACATCCCCTACACCCTGAACACCCCATAATCCTGTACATCCCCTACACCCCATACATCCCCTACACCCCGTACATCCCATACATCCCCTACACCCTGAACACCTCATAATCCCGTACATCCCCTACACCCCGTACATCCCCTACACCCCGCACACCTCGTACACCCCCGTACATCCCATACATCCCCGTACACCCCCGTACATCCCTTACACCCCGTACATCCCCTACACCCCGTACATCCCGTACACCCCGTACATCCCCTACACCCCATACATCCCCTACATCCCGTACACCCCATACATCCCATACACCCCGTAATCCCCTACACCCCCATACATTCCGTACACCCCCATACATCCCGTACATCCCCTACACCCCCATACATCCCGTACACCCCCATACATCCTGTACATCCCCTACACCCCGTAATCCCCTACACCCCCATACATTCCATACACCCCCATGCATCCCGTACATCCCCTACACCCCGTACATCCCATACATCCCCTACACCCTGAACACCCCGTAATCCCGTACACCCCATACATCCCCTACACCCTGAACACCCTGTAATACCGTACATCCCCTACACCCCATACATCCCGTACATTCCGAACACCCCATACATCCCGTACATCCTGTACACCCTGAACACCCCATAATCCCCTACACCCCGTACATCCCCTACACCCTGAACACCCCGTAATCCCGTACACCCCATACATCCCCTACACCCCGTACATCCCCTACACCCTGAACACCCCATAATCCTGTACATCCCCTACACCCCATACATCCCCTACACCCCGTACATCCCATACATCCCCTACACCCTGAACACCTCATAATCCCGTACATCCCCTACACCCCGTACATCCCCTACATCCCGTACATCCCCTACACCCCGTACACCCCCTACACCCCATACATCCCCTACATCCCGTACACCTCCATACATCCCCTACATCCCGTACACCCCATACATCCCATACACCCCGTAATCCCCTACACCCCCATACATTCCGTATACCCCCATACATCCCGTACATCCCCTACACCCCATACATCCCGTACATCCCCTACACCCCATACATCCCCTACACCCCATATATCCTGTACATCCCCCTACACCCCCATACATTCTGTACACCCCCATACATTCCGTACATCCCCTACACCCCATACATCCCGTACATCCCCTACACCCCATACATCCCGTACATCCCCTACACCCCATACATCCCGTACATTCCGAACACCCTATACACCCCATACATCCCGTACATCCTGTACACCCTGAACACCCCATAATCCCAAACACCCCATACATCCCCTACACCCCGTACATCCCCTACACCCTGAACACCCCATAATCCCGTACACCCCATACATCCCCTACACCCCGTACATCCCCTACACCCTGAACACCCCATAATCCTGTACATCCCCTACACCCCATACATCCCCTACACCCCGTACATCCCATACATCCCCTACACCCTGAACACCTCGTAATCCCGTACATCCCCTACACCCCGTACATCCCCTACACCCCGCACACCTCGTACACCCCCGTACATCCAATACATCCCCGTACACCCCCGTACATCCCCTACATCCCCTACACCCCGTACATCCCCTACACCCCGTACATCCCCTACATCCCGTACATCCCCTACACCCCGTACATCCCCTACACCCCGTACATCCCCTACACCCCATACATCCCGTACACCTCCATACATCCCCTACATCCCGTACACCCCATACATCCCGTACACCCCATACATCCTGTACACCCCCATACATCCCCTACACCCCGTACATCCCCTACACCCCGTACATCCCGTACATCCCCTACACCCCGAAATAACGTACACCCCATACATCCTGTACACCCCGTACATCCCATACACCCCGTACATCCCGTACACCCCGTACATCCCATACACCCCGTACATCCCATACACCCCATACATCCCATACACCCCGTACATCCCATACACCCTGTACATCCAATACATCCCGTACACCCGGTACATCCCGTACATCCCATACACCCCGTACATCCCCGTACACCCCCGTACATCCCGTACATCCCATACACCCCGTACACCCCGTACACCCCCGTACATCCCGTACACCCCCGTACATCCCCTACATCCCGTACACCCCGTACATCCGTAAACCCTGTACATCCCCGTACATCCCGTAAACCCCGTACATCCCCGTACATCCTCGTACATCCCCTACATCCCGTACACCCCGTACATCCCGTAAACCCTGTACATCCCCGTACATCCCGTAAACCCCGTACATCCCTGTACATCCTGAACACCCTGTAATACCGTACATCCCCTACACCCCATACATCCCGTACATTCCGAACACCCTATACACCCCATACATCCCGTACATCCTGTACACCCTGAACACCCCATAATCCCCTACACCCCGTACATCCCCTACACCCTGAACACCCCGTAATCCCGTACACCCCATACATCCCCTACACCCTGAACACCCCATAATCCTGTACATCCCCTACACCCCATACATCCCCTACACCCCGTACATCCCATACATCCCCTACACCCTGAACACCTCATAATCCCGTACATCCCCTACACCCCGTACATCCCCTACACCCCGCACACCTCGTACACCCCCGTACATCCCATACATCCCCGTACACCCCCGTACATCCCCTACACCCCGTACATCCCCTACACCCCGTACATCCCCTACACCCCATACATCCCCTACATCCCGTACACCCCATACATCCCATACACCCCGTAATCCCCTACACCCCCATACATTCCGTACACCCCCATACATCCCGTACATCCCCTACACCCCCATACATCCCGTACACCCCCATACATCCTGTACATCCCCTACACCCCGTAATCCCCTACACCCCCATACATTCCATACACCCCCATGCATCCCGTACATCCCCTACACCCCGTACATCCCATACATCCCCTACACCCTGAACACCCCGTAATCCCGTACACCCCATACATCCCCTACACCCTGAACACCCTGTACACCCTGTAATACCGTACATCCCCTACACCCCATACATCCCGTACATTCCGAACACCCCATACATCCCGTACATCCTGTACACCCTGAACACCCCATAATCCCCTACACCCCGTACATCCCCTACACCCTGAACACCCCGTAATCCCGTACACCCCATACATCCCCTACACCCCATACATCCCCTACACCCCGTACATCCCATACATCCCCTACACCCTGAACACCTCATAATCCCGTACATCCCCTACACCCCGTACATCCCCTTCACCCCACACACCTCGTACACCCCTGTACATCCCATACATCCCCGTACACCCCCGTACATCCCCTACACCCCGTACATCCCCTACATCCCGTACATCCCCTACACCCCGTACACCCCCTACACCCCATACATCCCCTACATCCCGTACACCTCCATACATCCCCTACATCCCGTACACCCCATACATCCCATACACCCCGTAATCCCCTACACCCCCATACATTCCGTATACCCCCATACATCCCGTACATCCCCTACACCCCATACATCCCGTACATCCCCTACACCCCATACATCCCCTACACCCCATATATCCTGTACATCCCCTACACCCCCATACATTCTGTACACCCCCATACATTCCGTACATCCCCTACACCCCATACATCCCGTACATCCCCTACACCCCATACATCCCGTACATTCCGAACACCCTATACACCCCATACATCCCGTACATCCTGTACACCCTGAACACCCCATAATCCCAAACACCCCATACATCCCCTACACCCCGTACATCCCCTACACCCTGAACACCCCATAATCCCGTACACCCCATACATCCCCTACACCCCGTACATCCCCTACACCCTGAACACCCCATAATCCTGTACATCCCCTACACCCCATACATCCCCTACACCCCGTACATCCCATACATCCCCTACACCCTGAACACCTCGTAATCCCGTACATCCCCTACACCCCGTACATCCCCTACACCCCGCACACCTCGTACACCCCCGTACATCCAATACATCCCCGTACACCCCCGTACATCCCCTACATCCCCTACACCCCGTACATCCCCTACACCCCGTACATCCCCTACATCCCGTACATCCCCTACACCCCGTACATCCCCTACACCCCGTACATCCCCTACACCCCATACATCCCGTACACCTCCATACATCCCCTACATCCCGTACACCCCATACATCCCGTACACCCCATACATCCTGTACACCCCCATACATCCCCTACACCCCGTACATCCCCTACACCCCGTACATCCCGTACATCCCCTACACCCCGAAATAACGTACACCCCATACATCCTGTACACCCCGTACATCCCATACACCCCGTACATCCCGTACACCCCGTACATCCCATACACCCCGTACATCCCATACACCCCATACATCCCATACACCCTGTACATCCAATACATCCCGTACACCCGGTACATCCCGTACATCCCATACACCCCGTACATCCCCGTACACCCCCGTACATCCCGTACATCCCATACACCCCGTACACCCCGTACACCCCCGTACATCCCGTACACCCCCGTACATCCCCTACATCCCGTACACCCCATACATCCCGTAAACCCTGTACATCCCCGTACATCCCGTAAACCCCGTACATCCCCGTACATCCTCGTACATCCCCTACATCCCGTACACCCCGTACATCCCGTAAACCCTGTACATCCCCGTACATCCCGTAAACCCCGTACATCCCTGTACATCCTCGTACATCCCCTACATCCTCGTACATCCCCATACACCCTGTAAGGCTTTTATGAGGTTGTAGTGATTGTGGGTCACATCTACTATGGAGCAATTTTGGGGTCTGGGTGTGCCCCCGGAGTCGGGATGGGGGGGATGATATGTGCAGAGTGTATAATAAAATCTTCTCAGGGTCCAATCAATGTTCTTATCTGTCTGTCTGTTTGCAGGATTAGATTGGACAATAGAAGGGTGAGGTGGATGATTGGAGGGGAGGGGGGTGGGGGGGTTTAGCACATATTAACAGTCTATCGGAATCCTGGACTTCACCCTCTTCCCACTTACCACACATGGGGGGGGGGGGGGGGTACAAAGGTGCACAGTCCTGGATTTCTGCATTTTCCTCCATTACACACAAAATATAATCACCATAAATCCATCGATCAGTATTTGATTTTTAGATTGTAAGCTCTTAGGATCAGTGCACTCTGATTCCTCTTGTATGGAATTGTATTGTAACTGTAATGTACAGCACTGAGCAAATTGGTGGCGCTATATAAATCCTGTATAATAATAATAATAATACAATGTATATAAATCCTGTATAATAATAATAATAATAATAATACAATGTATATAAATCCTGTATAATAATAATAATAATAATACAATGTATATAAATCCTGTATAATAATCATAATAAAAATACAATGTATATAAATACCGTATAATAATAATAATAATAATACAATGTGTATAAATCCTGTATAATAATAATAATAATAACACAATGTATATAAATCCTGTATAATAATAATAATAATAATACAATGTATATAAATCCTGTATAATAATAATAATAATACAATGTATATAAATCCTGTATAATAATAATAATAATAATACAATGTATATAAATCCTGTATAATAATAATAATAATAATACAATGTATATAAATCCTGTATAATAATAATAATAATACAATGTATATAAATCCTGTATAATAATAATATTAATAATAATACAATGTATATAAATCCTGTATAATAATAATAATAATAATACAATGTATATAAATCCTGTATAATAATAATAATAATACAATGTATATAAATCCTGTATAATAATAATAATAATAATACAATGTATATAAATACTGTATAATAATAATAATAATACAATGTATATAAATCCTGTATAATAATAATAATAATAATAATAATAATACAATGTATATAAATCCTGTATAATAATAATAATAATACAATGTATATAAATCCTGTATAATAATAATATTAATAATAATACAATGTATATAAATCCTGTATAATAATAATAATAATAATACAATGTATATAAATCCTGTATAATAATAATAATAATAATACAATGTATATAAATCCTGTATAATAATAATAATAATAATACAATGTATATAAATCCTGTATAATAATAATAATAATACAATGTATATAAATCCTGTATAATAATAATATTAATAATAATACAATGTATATAAATCCTGTATTATAATAATAATAATAATAATACAATGTATATAAATCCTGTATAATAATAATAATAATACAATGTATATAAATCCTGTATAATAATAATAATAATAATACAATGTATATAAATACTGTATAATAATAATAATAATACAATGTATATAAATCCTGTATAATAATAATAATAATAATAATAACACAATGTATATAAATCCTGTATTATAATAATAATAATAATAATACAATGTATATAAATACTGTATAATAATAATAATAATAATACAATGTATATAAATCCTGAATAATAATAATAATAATAATAATAACACAATGTATATAAATCCTGTATAATAATAATAATAATAATAATAATACAATGTATATGGATGGAGAGATGGATGGATGGATGGACGTAGAGATGGATGGAGAGATGGATGGATGGACAAATGGATGGATGGGAGATGGATGGACATAGAGATGGATGGAGAGATGGATGGATGGACAGATGGATGGATGGGAGATGGATGGATGGACGGAGAAATGGATGGATGGAGAGATGGATGGATGGAAGGAGAGATGGATGGAGAGATGGATGGATGGACAGATGGATGGATGGAGAGATGGATGGATGGAAGGAGAGATGGATGGAGAGATGGATGGATGGGAGATGGATGGATGGACGTAGAGATGGATGGATGGACGGAGAAATGGATGGATGGAGAGATGGATGGATGGATGGAAAGATGGATGGAGAGATGGATGGATGGATGGAAAGATGGATGGAGAGATGGATGGATGGAGAGATGGATGGAGAGATGGATGGATGGATGGATGGAAGGAGAGATGGATGGATGGATGGAGAGATGGCTGGATGGATGGATGGAGAGATGGATGGAGAGATGGATGGATGGATGGGGAGAAGGATGGAGGGATGGATGGAGAGATGGATGGATGGATGGATGGATGGATGGATGGCAGACAGATGGATGGACGTAGAGATGGATGGAGAGATGGATGGAGACATGGATGGATGGAAACATAGATAGATGGATGGATGGATGGATGGATGGATGGATGAAAGGAGAGATGGATGGATGGAAGGAGAGATGGATGGATGGAGAGATGGATGGAGACATGGATGGATGGATGGAAACATGGATAGATGGATGGATGGATGGATGGAGAGATGGATGGATGGAAGGAGAGATGGATGGATGGATGGATGGATGGATGGATGAGAGATGGATGGATGGATGGATGGGAGAGATGGATGGATGGAGGAGATGATGGAGAGATGGATGGATGGATGGATGGAGAGATGGATGGAGAGATGGATGGATGGATGGAGAGATGGATGGATGGATGGATGGAAGGAGACATGGATGGATGGAGAGATGGATGGATGGAGAGATGGAGGAAGGAGAGATGGATGGAGAGATGGATGGAAGGAGAGATGGATGGATGGAAGGAGAGATGGATGGACATAGATGGATGGAAGGAGAGATGGATGGATGGATGGATGGATGGATGGCTGGATGGAAGGAGAGATGGATGGATGGAGAGAAGGATGGAGAGATGGATGGATGGATGGAAGGAGAGATGGATGGATGATGGATGGAGAGATGGATGGATGGAAGGAGAGATGGATGGAGAGATGGATGGATGGAAGGAGAGATGGATGGATGGATGGATGGATGGATGGATGGATGGAGAGAAGAGATGGATGGATGGATGAGATGGATGGATGGAGAGAAGGATGGAGAGATGGATGGATGGATGGAGATGGATGGAGAGATGGATGGAGAGATGGATGGATGGATGGGGAGATGGATGGAGGGAGAGATGGATGGAGAGATGGATGGAGAGATGGATGGAGAGTGGAAGGAGAGATGGATGGAGAGATGGATGGGAGAGATGGATGGAGAGATGGATGGATGGATTGGGAGATGGATGGAAGGGAGAGATGGATGGAGAGATGGATGGAGAGATGGATGGATGGATGGATGGAGAGATGGATGGAGGGAGAGATGGATGGAGAGATGGATGGATGGATGGAGAGATGGATGGATGGAGAGATGGATGGATGAAGGAGAGATGGGTGGATGGAGAGATGATGGAGAGATGGATGGATGGATGGATGGAGAGATGGATGGAGGGAGAGATGGATGGAGAGATGGATGGAAGGAGAGATGGATGGATGGACGTAGAGATGGATGGAGAGATGGATGGATGGAGAGATGGATGGATGGACAGATGGATGGATGGAGAGATGGATGGATGGATGGAAGATGGATTGGATGGAAAATGGATGATGGGAGATGGATGGAGAGATGGATGGATGGATGGATGGAAGGAGAGATGGATGGATGGATGGATGGAGAGATGGCTGGATGGATGGATGGAGAGATGGATGGAGAGATGGATGGATGGATGGAGAGAAGGATGGAGGGATGGATGGAGAGATGGATGGATGGATGGATGGATGGATGATGGACAGACAGATGGATGGACGTAGAGATGGATGGAGAGATGGATGGAAACATAGATAGATGGATGGATGGATGGATGGAAGGAGAGATGGATGGATGGAGAGATGGATGGAGAGATGGATGGAGACATGGATGGATGGATGGATGGATGGAAACATGGATAGATGGATGGATGGATGGATGGATGGATGGAGAGATGGATGGATGGAGAGATGGATGGAGAGATGGATGGATGGATGGATGGATGGATGGAGAGATGGATGGAGAGATGGATGGATGGATGGATGGAGAGATGGATGGATGGAAGGAGACATGGATGGATGGAGAGATGGATGGAGAGATGGATGGATGGAAGGAGAGATGGATGGATGGATGGATGGATGGAAGGAGAGATGGATGGATGGAAGGAGAGATGGATGGATGGAGAGAAGGATGGAGAGATGGATGGATGGATGGAAGGAGAGATGGATGGATGGATGGATGGATGGATGGATGGATGGATGGAGAGATGGATGGATGGAAGGAGAGATGGATGGAGAGATGGATGGAAGGAGAGATGGATGGATGGAAGGAGAGATGGATGGATGGAGAGAAGGATGGAGAGATGGATGGATGGATGGAAGGAGAGATGGATGGATGGAGAGATGGATGGATGGAAGGAGAGATGGATGGAGAGATGGATGGATGGAAGGAGAGATGGATGGATGGATGGATGGATGGAAGGAGAGATGGAAGGATGGAAGGAGAGATGGATGGATGGAGAGAAGGATGGAGAGATGGATGGAGAGATGGATGGAGAGATGGATGGATGGATGGAGAGATGGGATGGAGAGATGGATGGATGGATGGAGAGATGGATGGAGGGAGAGATGGATGGAGAGATGGATGGAGAGATGGATGGAGAGATGGATGGATGGAAGGAGAGATGGATGGATGGATGGAAGGAGAGATGGATGGAGAGATGGATGGAGAGATGGATGGATGGAAGGAGAGATGGATGGAGAGATGGATGGATGGATGGAGAGAAGGATGGAGAGATGGATGGATGGATGGAAGGAAGGAGAGATGGATGGATGGAAGGAGAGATGGATGGATAGAGAGAAGGATGGAGAGATGGATGGATGGATGGATGGAGAGATGGATGGAGAGATGGATGGATGGATGGAAGGAGAGATGGATGGAGAGATGGATGGATGGAAGGAGAGATGGATGGAGAGATGGATGGATGGATGGGGAGATGGATGGAGGGAGAGATGGATGGAGAGATGGATGGAGAGATGGATGGATGGATGGATGGAGAGATGGATGGAGGGAGAGATGGATGGAGAGATGGATGGATGGAAGGAGAGATGGATGGATGGATGGAGAGATGGATGGAGAGATGGATGGATGGATGGAGAGATGGATGGAAGGATATAATCCTCAAGTATACAGACTGAGTTTCTGTAATGGCTCCACCTATGTAGTATGCGGATGATGTCAGCACTGTATGGACCGGGTCCAGGATTTATTCGTCCTCCAGGACGTGGTGGATGGGCACAGCTGGACTCTATCTGGAAGGGAGGCATGAGGCACAGAATGCCTCTCCAATGACACCTTCGGGGTACATGGGCCCACTGTGTGTCTGTGGCTGGAAGGGAGGCACGAGGCACAGAATGCCTCTCCAATGACACCTTCGGGGTACATGGGCCCACTGTGTGTCTGTGACTGGAAGGGAGGCACGAGGCTCAGAATGCCTCTCCAATGACACCTTCGGGGTACATGGGCCCACTGTGTGTCTGTGGCTGGAAGGGAGGCACGAGGCACAGAATGCCTCTCCAATGACACCTTCGGGGTACATGGGCCCACTGTGTGTCTGGCTGGAAGGGAGGCACGAGGCTCAGAATGCCTCTCCAATGACACCTTCGGGGTACATGGGCCCACTGTGTGTCTGTGGCTGGAAGGGAGGCACGAGGCACAGAATGCCTCTCCAATGACACCTTCGGGGTACATGGGCCCACTGTGTGTCTGTGGCTGGAAGATGCTAAGCGAACAGTTTGAAAACGAAGGAATGAGGTCATTAAAGCTGAACATGAGGCATTTTATACACAAAATATATGATAATGTTGTTTGCAAAGTTGATTAAAATTGCCCCCAGTGATCCCGCCATGGAGGTCACTTCCTGGTATAGGGTGACAACGCTCTGTCCCTGCCTCCCAATTGTCCTCCTGTGTTGTCACCCGGTCACATGGGCTTCCCATGGAGAGTACAAGCACACATGACACAGACACGCTCCTCTGGTGTCACCATCAGGAACCCAAAATGCCATGGAGGGTCTGGAGACAGGAAATGGCTACAAAGAGGCTGCAGGAGATCCCTGAGATGGGACAAAAGACGAATAAAATGGGAAATCTGGATTTTATGAAAAATTATTTATGGTTTCCAGAGCTCAGAGCAAAGTAAATGTCGCCCATTTGTGGGTCACACCTCATATATGTGACCCAGATATAATAACCCCCCTTCCCCTCCCCCATCATTGATCAGACGAGGACACTCCCATCCTGACAGATTAGTCACAAATCTCCCTCCTGTCCGCGTGACGCAGCGCCATCCAGTGACACAGAGGGTGTGACCAGGGATGTGGTGCCCACTGATCCCTACATGTGATATGAGGAATGGTGGATAATAGGAGAGGGGAGGGTGACGGCCACGGCAGGGTGTCAGGAGCGGAGGAGGGATGGGTGTCAGGAGCGGAGGAGGGTGTGGAGTATTTGGGAATGGAGGAGCTCTGATAACACACGGCTCATTTCATGGCTTGGAAGGTGAATTGGTCAAGGCTGCCATATCAGTGTGTGTGCCGATTGTGCCGAGATAACGACGTGTGCCGATCGTCCCGAGAGAAGGACGTGTGCCGATCGTCACGAGACAAGGACTTGTGCCGATCGTCACGAGACAAGGACGTGTGCCGATCATCCCGAGACAAGGACGTGTGCCGATCGTCCCGAGAGAAGGACGTGTGCCGATCGTCACGAGACAAGGACGTGTGCCGATCATCCCGAGACAAGGACGTGTGCCGATCGTCCCGAGAGAAGGACGTGTGCCGATCGTCACGAGACAAGGACGTGTGCCGATCGTCCCGAGAGAACGACGTGTGCCGATTGTGCCGAGATAACGACGTGTGCCGATCGTCCCGAGAGAACGACGTGTGCCGATCGTCCCGAGAGAACGACGTGTGCCGATTGTGCCGAGATAACGACGTGTGCCGATCGTCCCGACAGAACGACGTGTGCCGATCGTCCCGAGAGAACGACGTGTGCCGATCGTCCCGACAGAACGACGTGTGCCGATCGTCCCGAGAGAACGACGTGTGCCGATCGTCCCGAGAGAACGACGTGTGCCGATTATGCCGAGATAACGACGTGTGCCGATCGTCCCGACAGAACGACGTGTGCCGATCGTCCCGAGAGAACGACGTGTGCCGATCGTCCCGAGAGAACGACGTGTGCCGATCGTCCCGAGATGACGACGTGTGCCAATCGTCCCGAGAGGACGACGTGTGCCGATCGTCCCGAGAGGACGACGTGTGCCGATCGTCCCGAGACGACGAAGTGTGCCGATTGTCCCAAGATAAGGAGGTGTGCCGATCGTCCCGAGACGACGACGTGTGCCAATCGTCCCGAGAGAATGGCGTGTGCCAATCGTCCCGAGATAACGACGTGTGCCGATCTTCCCGAGATAAGGAGGTGTGCCGATCGTCCCGAGACAGCAACATGTGCCGATTGTTCCAAGACAACGACATGTGCCGATCTTCCCGAGATAAGGAGGTGTGCCAATCGTCCTGAGATAAGGAGGTGTGCCGATCGTCCCGAGACAGCAACGTGTGCCGATCGTCCCGAGACAACGTGTGCCGATCGCCCCGAGAAAACATGTGCCGATCGTCCCGAGATAACGTGTGCCGATCGTCCCGAGACAGCAACGTTTGCCGATTGTCCCGAGAAAACAACATGTGCCGATCATCCCGAGATAATGTGTGCCGATCGTCCCGAGATAACGTTTGCCGATTGTCCTGAAATAACGTGTGCTGATTGGGACAACGTTCTTGTCTCGGGACAATCGGCATGCGTTCTTGTCTCGGGACGATCGGCACACGTTGTCTCGGGACGATCGGCACACGTTGTCTCGGGACGATAGGCACACGTTGTTGTCTCGGGACGATCGGCACACGTTGTTGTCTCGGGACGATCGGCACACGTTGTTGTCTCGGGACGATCGGCACACGTTGTTGTCTCGGGACGATCGGCACACGTTGTTGTCTCGGGACGATCGGCACACGTTGTTGTCTCGGGACGATCTGCACACGTTGTTGTCTCGGGACGATCGGCACACGTTGTTGTTGGGAGGAGGAACGTTCTGAGGGTGTTCTAATACACCATTCACTAGACTGCGGAAGAGGCAATAATATGTCAATGCAGATGAACCCAAATCGTGTTCTAGGGAACATCTAGAACTGATCCCGAGCCCAGAGACGTCTCTGAGAAATTTTTGCCTAGAATTCCTCTTGAAAAATAGCAGCTCACTTCCTGTGCCTGGGAACTCCATATTAGCACACTTCCTGTACTTGGGCACTCCTGATAGCAGAGCGCCTCCTGTGCCCGGGCACTCCTGATAGCAGATCGCCTCCTGTGCCCGGGCACTCCTGATAGCAGAGCGCCTCCTGTGCCCGGGCACTCCTGATAGCAGAGCGCCTCCTGTGCCCGGGCACTCCTGATAGCAGATCGCCTCCTGTGCCCGGGCACTCCTGATAGCAGAGCGCCTCCTGTGCCCGGGCACTCCTGATAGCAGAGCGCCTCCTGTGCCCGGGCACTCCTGATAGCAGAGCGCCTCCTGTGCCCGGGCACTCCTGATAGCAGAGCGCCTCCTGTGCCCGGGCACTCCTGATAGCAGAGCGCCTCCTGTGCCCGGGCACTCCTGATAGCAGATCGCCTCCTGTGCCCGGGCACTCCTGATAGCAGAGCGCCTCCTGTGCCCGGGCACTCCTGATAGCAGAGCGCCTCCTGTGCCCGGGCACTCCTGATAGCAGAGCGCCTCCTGTGCCCGGGCACTCCTGATAGCAGAGCGCCTCCTGTGCCCGGGCACTCCTGATAGCAGAGCGCCTCCTGTGCCTGGGCACTCCTGATAGCAGCTCGCCTCCTGTACCCGGGCACTCCTGATAGCAGATCGCCTCCTGTGCCTGGGCACTCCTGATAGCAGAGCGCCTCCTGTGCCTGGGCACTCCTGATAGCAGAGCGCCTCCTGTGCCTGGGCACTACTGATAGCAGAGCGCCTCCTGTGCCTGGGCACTCCTGATAGCAGAGCGCTTCCTGTGCCTGGGCACTCCTGAAAGCAGAGCGCCTCCTGTGCCTGGGCACTCCTGATAGCAGAGAGCCTCCTGTGCCTGGGCACTCCTGATAGCAGCTCACCTCCTGTGCCTGGGCACTCCTGATAGGAGATCGCCTCCTGTGCCTGGGCACTCCTGATAGCAGAGCGCCTCCTGTGCCTGGGCACTCCTGATAGCAGCTCACCTCCTGTGCCTGGGCACTCCTGATAGCAGATCGCCTCCTGTGCCTGGGCACTCCTGATAGCAGATCACCTCCTGTGCCTGGGCACTCCTGATAGCAAATCACCTCCTGTGCCTGGGCACTCCTGATAGCAGAGCGCCTCCTGTGCCTGGGCACTCCTGATAGCAGCTCACCTCCTGTGCCTGGGCACTCCTGATAGCAGATCGCCTCCTGTGCCTGGGCACTCCTGATAGCAGATCGCCTCCTGTGCCTGGGCACTCCTGATAGCAGATCACCTCCTGTGCCTGGGCACTCCTGATAGCAGAGCGCCTCCTGTGCTTGGGCACTCCTGATAGCAGAGCGCCTCCTGTGCCTGGGCACTCCTGATAGCAGATCACCTCCTGTGCCTGGGCACTCCTGATAGCAGAGAGCCTCCTGTGCCTGGGCACTCCTGATAGCAGAGCGCCTCCTGTGCCTGGGCACTCCTGATAGCAGAGCGCCTCCTGTGCCTGGGCACTCCTGATAGCAGATCGCCTCCTGTGCCTGGGCACTCCTGATAGCAGATCGCCTCCTGTGCCTGGGCACTCCTGATAGCAGATCATCTCCTGTGCCTGGGCACTCCTGATAGCAGCTCACCTCCTGTGCCTGGGCACTCCTGATAGCAGAGCGCTTCCTGTGCCTCGGCACTCCTGATAGCAGATCACTTCCTGTGCCTGGGCACTCCTGCTAGCAGATCACCTCCTGTGCCTGGGCACTCCTGATAGCAGAGCGCCTCCTGTGCCTGGGCACTCCTGATAGCAGATCACCTCCTGTGCCTGGGCACTCCTGATAGCAGAGCGCCTCTTATGCCTGGGCACTCCTGATAGCAGCTCACCTCCCTGCCTGGGCACTCCTGATAGCAAAGCGCCTCCTGTGCCTGGCACTCCTGATAGCAGGGCACCTCCTGTGCCTGGGCACTCCTGATAGCAGCTCACCTCCCTGCCTGGGCACTCCTGATAGCAGGGCACCTCCCTGCCTGGGCACTCCTGATAGCAGAGCGCCTCCTGTGCCTCGGCACTCCTGATAGCAGATCACTTCCTGTGCCTGGGCACTCCTGCTAGCAGATCACCTCCTGTGCCTGGGCACTCCTGATAGCAGCGCACCTCCTGTGCCTCGGCACTCCTGATAGCAGATCACTTCCTGTGCCTGGGCACTCCTGATAGCAGCTCACCTCCCTGCCTGGGCACTCCTGATAGCAGAGCACCTCCTGTGCTGGGGGTGGGGGTGTACAGTGTTAGGTCACCATGTAAAGGTGAACACTTTAAGTAAATGGTTTTGTACAGAATGGAGAAGAGGGAACTCCTCCATCACATATATCCAGAAGAGGTCCTCGGATTTCATCCAGTCCTGGGATTTACACAGCCCTACCACACAGCACAGCCAGGCTGCTGACCTGACTTTCCTCTGCTGCAGTTAAGCAGCTCAGCTGAGTCACCTCCCCGCCCCCAGCCTGTGACTGGACAATCAAGGAGCAGCAACAGACCAATAAAGTCATCTCTTTGCTCTCTCCTCCCATCAGTGTGTTACATGTGAATGCTGCACAGCTGATTGGCCCAGAAATTATGCCCCTCCCCTAATTCTGCTGCACCAGGGCTCATCAAAGGCAGAAATCAGGCACCAGTTACTTTTGCATATGTTTGATTTTTTTTTTTTTTTTAATAAATACACGGACGCCATCATTGGTGATAACGCCAGCGGCTGCTGCAGGGGAGAGGAGGGAGCAGTGACAACGGAGGGGCCAAAGGAGTCTATGGGTGACATCACAGCTCCCAGGCATTACCACCCCTTGTCAAGTGCTCTCTCCTTTCCCCTGCAGCCTGACATGACTGAACCAGGGGCGGACTGACCATTCGAGCACTCGGGCACTGCGAGGCCCCGGGATCAGTAGTGGGTCCCGTAAAATGCCCCAATTGCCCAGGGGCCCCATGAGTTGTCAGTCCGCCCCTGGACTGGACCTGAGCGGGCTGCAAATAGGTAAGTACATAGATCTTTCTCACACAGGTTAGTCAGCAGAGGTGTAAGGAGGGGGAGGGGACAGTTTTGGGATTGGATAGGTTTAGGCTGGAGTCCTTCAGGGGCTCCATGCTTACCATTCATGGTTTCCATGTCTGGCAATGTTCAATCTGAAGGATTTCTGCTCTCCGGCCCACAATCCTACGTAGGTGACCAACACCTGGACTATCCGTCTCATAGGTCAGCTGGTTGGACGCACACTCGAGTAAAATAATCGGTTTGTAATGGCCGTGTTTGAAAACACATTTAGTTCATTAATTGGACATCTATTGGCGAGGGCTGATAGACCAATCACAGCCCGGTGATAACGAGGCCGGGGAGAAGGTGGAAGGGAGTGGGCCACAGAGGAAAGATTACATTCTATTGTAGAAACGAGTGGATTCCATTGGTGTGGAGTCAGCGGAGGTGCAAAGTGCAGACGAGGAGTTGTATTCACCAGCAGATGTAGACGCCTGGATATACTGTTTGTGGAGAACCCCAACAGGCCCAATATAGAGCCTCGTTTCCTCTAGCTCTGGGCAGGGAAGGTCCAGGCTTCTTCCCTCTGGTACATAGTCCTGGGCAGTGCCCATATGTAGGGCAGGAGAGGAGTCGAAGGAATCCATCATCGTTCTTCCAAGTCTAATATCCAGTTCAGGCCGGTGTTATTGTGAGGGAACTCCTGCCCATCTGGAGGCCAGGGTTGGAGGGGTCTGCTCAGGCTTCCATGACATGGACAGGCAGGACATACAATAGGAGCAGTACCAGTATTCAAAGTGAGCCTGCACAGGGCAAACCAAATTCACATTTATGCCCCCTCCCCCACCGCACACACTTATCTTTCCTTTACCCTCATCCACCAAGTCCTGCTAGTGCAGTGTTTCTCAACTCCAGTCCTCATGGACCCCCAACAGGTCATGTTTTCAGGATTTCCCTCAGATGAAACAGCTGTGGTAATTACTAAGGCAGTGAAACTGATCAAATCACCTGTGCAAAATAATGGAAATCCTGAAAACATGACCTGTTGGGGGTCCATGAGGACTGGAGTTGAGAAACACTGTGCTAGTGGGAGTTAAAGGAAAATCCTGTGAAAGCTCAGGATGATGAAGTTATAGCCTACAACGGATATGGCTTCCCCTGTCACGTAGCCTGCACTGTCTATGGCTTCCATGGTGTGTGGCCTACAGACTCCCGTGTAGGCCACATGACATGGGAGTTTGTAGACCGTGTAGGCCATGTGAGATAAAAGTCTGTAGATAGTATAGACCGTGTGACATTGGAGTCTGTGGCTAGTATAGGCCATGTCTCATGGGAGTCCGTAGACTGTGTAGGCCACATGACATGGGAGTTTGTAGACCGTGTAGGCCATGTGAGATAAAAGTCTGTAGATAGTATAGACTGTGACATTGGAGTCTGTGGCTAGTATAGGCCATGTCTCATGGGAGTCTATAGACCATGTAGGCCACATGACATGGGAGTTTGTAGACCGTGTAGGCCATGTCAGATAAAAGTCTGTAGATAGTATAGACCATGTGACATTGGAGTCTGTGGCTAGTATAGGCCATGGCTCATGGGAGTCCGTAGACCGTGTAGGCCACATGACATGGGAGTTTGTAGACCGTGTAGGCCATGTGAGATAAAAGTCTGTAGATAGTATAGACCATGTGACATTGGAGTCTGTGGCTAGTGTAGGCCATGTCTCATGGGAGTCCATAGACTGCGTAGGCCACATGACATGGGAGTCCGTAGACAGTGTAGGCCACACGACATGGGAGTTTGTAGACCGTGTAGGCCATGTGAGATAAAAGTCTGTAGATAGTATAGACCGTGTGACATTGGAGTCTGTGGCTAGTATAGGTCATGTCTCATGGGAGTCCGTAGACCGTGTAGGCCACATGACATGGGAGTTTGTAGACCGTGTAGGCCATGTGAGATAAAAGTCTGTAGATAGTATAGACCGTGTGACATTGGAGTCTGTGGCTAGTATAGGTCATGTCTCATGGGAGTCCGTAGACCGTGTAGGCCACAAGACATGGGAGTTTGTAGACTGTGTAGGCCATGTGAGATAAAAGTCTGTAGATAGTATAGACCACGTGACATTGGAGTCTGTGGCTAGTGTAGGCCATGTCTCATGGGAGTCCATAGACCGTGTAGGCCACATGACATGGGAGTTTGTAGACCGTGTAGGCCATGTGAGATAAAAGTCTGTAGATAGTATAGACCGTGTGACATTGATCTCACATGGCCTACACGGTCTACAAACTCCCATGTCATGTGGCCTACACAGTCTGCGGAGTCCCCTATCACATGGCCTACACAATCTATGGACTCCTTTGTCATATGGTCTACGTAACACTAATTGTCCTACCGCTGTCCCATGGCCCACCCTGCCTGGCAGTACCATCCATTTCTCTAAGGTCCCTGTGCTGAGCGAAGTGGTGGGGGAATGAATATGTATACAATGCTCAGGACGGCTGGGGTGTGATGGCCTTAAGTGGACAAGCTGGGGAAAAAAAAAAAAGTGTATCTCGTGCACGACCCAATAAAGACCAACAGCTCTGTTCATGCTTCAAACAACAATATTTAATGAGACTTCTTCTGTGTCGGAGTTCCTCTTTGTGTTTCAGATTGCATCTGTAATCACCCCGCACCACCGCCATTGTTAAGTTATATAGAAGACGATTTGTGGCCCCTAGAGCCAATATTTGAAGTGGTCGGAGCCCCGAGAGCCAATATTTGAAATGCAGACTCCTACAATCCTCTTGTTTGTGCTCATGATAAGAGAATATCAAGATCTGATCTCCTCACAAAGACTCGTTGCTGTTTATTATTAGTTGGAATGGTTTTATTAAAGTGGACCTTGTACTCCATGAAAGGTCGGCTTCTCCAGCGTGGCCCCTCCCCTCCCCCGTGGAAACATATTAACCTAAATGTTAAAAAAAACAAAACTGTAGGGGAGAAAACATTAAAAACACTCCCCCTCCCCCCCCCAAAACGCCATAATGCGGAAGTGATACCCAGCCAATAAGATCCCGAGGAATGGCGATCCCTCAAAGAGGTGTGAGGAGGCGCTATAGCACAGCGTAGGATCGCCTTCTCACCGCGATTTAGTGTTCCCCGAGATCGCACCGGAAGGATGAGGTCACCCCGGCCTGCGGACAGAACCAAAAGGAGAAGGGCAAATACAGGGGCGGACTGACAACTCATGGGGCCCCCGGGCAATAGGGGATCATGGGGCCCCTGTGTCCTTGCCCAAACTCAAAAAACGAGGTTAGGAGGCTACGGGGAGTATGGCAAACGAGGTTAGGAGGCTACGGGGAGTATGGCAAACGAGGTTAGGAGGCTACGGGGAGTATGGCAACGAGGTTAGGAGGCTATGGGGAGTATGGCAACGAGGTTAGGAGGCTATGGGGAGTATGGCACTTGAGGTTCAGAAGCTATGAGGAGTATGGCAAACGAGGTTAGGAGGCTATGGGGAGTATGGCACTTGAGGTTAGGAGGCTATGGGGAGTATGGCACTTGAGGTTAGGAGGCTATGGGGAGTATGGCACTTGAGGTTAGGAGGCTATGGGGAGTATGGCACTTGAGGTTAGGAGGCTATGGGGAGTATGGCACTTGAGGTTCAGAAGCTATGGGGAGTATGGCAAACGAGGTTAGGAGGCTATGGGGAGTATGGCACTTGAGGTTAGGAGGCTATGGGGAGTATGGCACTTGAGGTTCAGAAGCTATGGGGAATATGGCGCTTGAGGCTGGTAAAGATCACTACTATTGTCCCTTTACAAATTAATGTCCACATGCCCATAAAGACTGCTGGGATCCAAGGGCTGCACACTAAATACCAAAAGGTGACACATGTGGTCCTCATGCCGCAGGCTAGAGGTTTAGAGGCTATGGGGGATACGGGGCTTGAGGTTAAGAGGCTATGGGGGATACGGCGCTTGAGGTTATGAGGCTATGGGGGATACGGCGCTTGAGGTAAGAGGCTATGGGGGATACGGCGCTTGAGGTAAGAGGCTATGGGGGATACGGCGCTTGAGGTTATGAGGCTATGGGGGATCTGGAGCTTGAGGTTATGAGGCTATGGGGGATCTGGAGCTTGAGGTTATGAGGCTATGGGGGATCTGGAGCTTGAGGTTATGAGGCTATGGGGGATACGGCGCTTGAGGTTAAGAGTCTATGGGGGATACGGCGCTTGAGGTAAGAGGTTATGGGGGATACGGCGCTTGAGGTAAGAGGCTACGGGGGATACGGCGCTTGAGGTAAGAGGCTACGGGGGATACGGCGCTTGAGGTAAGAGTCTACGGGGGATACGGCGCTTGAGGTAAGAGTCTACGGGGGATACGGCGCTTGAGGTAAGAGTCTATGGGGGATACGGCGCTTGAGGTAAGAGTCTATGGGGGATACGGCGCTTGAGGTTATGAGGCTATGGGGGATCTGGAGCTTGAGGTTATGAGGCTATGGGGGATACGGCGCTTGAGGTTAAGAGTCTATGGGGGATACGGCGCTTGAGGTAAGAGGTTATGGGGGATACGGCGCTTGAGGTAAGAGGCTATGGGGGATACGGCGCTTGAGGTAAGAGTCTATGGGGGATACGGCGCTTGAGGTAAGAGGCTATGGGGGATATGGCGCTTGAGGTTAAGAGGCTATGGGGGATATGGCGCTTGAGGTAAGAGGTTATGGGGGATATGGCGCTTGAGGTAAGAGGCTATGGGGGATACGGCGCTTGAGGTTAAGAGGCTATGGGGGATACGGCGCTTGAGGTTAAGAGGCTATGGGGGATATGGCGCTTGAGGCTGGTAAAGATCACTACTATTGTCCCTCTACAAATGAATGTCCACATGCCCATAAAGACTGCTGGGATCCAAGGGCTGCACACCAAGTACCAACGGTGACAAATGTGGTCCTCACGCCGCAGGCTGGGCTCCAAGGTTCAGATGTTGGAGTGTCGTGGTTTGAGCTCAGATCCAGCAAGAGGAGCTGCCATTGTATCCCTCGTCCCCAGGAGATGCACAGCATTTATTTCCAAAGAAGAACATCTGAGTTCTGTGGACAGAAGAAGAGGACCTGTCATACGGTGCAGAGAAGATTACAAGAAGATAAATGAATGATGTTGTTTCCGGAGCTGGAGGAAAGGAAGACTGGAGGGGTCAACTGGAGAAGCCAGATGCCGGCATTTATACTTTCTCACCCGCACTTCAAAAATGCCGGATGGCATCTAGTTGCTGCACCCAACACCTTCCCTTTTAGTGTTAAAGGGTCAGTCCGGGCAAAACTAGAATTTCAGGTTCGACACACTCCTAAAAATCTTGGGAGTCTCTGGCAAACAAGACCTGAGGAACTGCATGCCGGTATTAACAGCTTTCAGAGATTACACACGTCGTAAAAACAGAAAAAAAGATAAAAAATACACAAAATTGGCCTCCAAAAAACTATAAAAAATGAAATTATCAAAAATTCTGGAGGTTTCTGCGATCATCAGAGAGAAATGGGATCAGAACAAAGCAAGCAACAGTATGAAACATTGTTTTTTCTGATCACTTTTCTCACTGGCAAGTGCAGGAATCTCTGAATTATTGGTAAATTTGTTTCTGTTTTTTTGGGGATCTCAGGAGAGTTCCTTTCCCTGGGAGCATGCTGCCGCTGCCAGTACTACGTCAAGAGCAGTTTATCCCAGAGTGCTCTATGCTCCTACAACTCATTTCGGAAAAAAAAAAAAAAATTAAAATATAATTGTAAAATATACAGAAAATAATAATAAATAATATATTTTAATTTATATATATATATATATATATATATGTGTGTATACAGTGCAGGAAATGCGTATTCGCTCCCAGACTGATGCTGAATGTTCGCCCCTTACACAGAAATGATCGGTCTAACAATGGAATGTTCGCCCCTCACACAGAAACGATCGGTCTAACAATGGAATGTTCGCCCCTTACACAGAAACGATCGGTCTAACAATGGAATGTTCGCCCCTCACACAGAAATGATCGGTCTGAGAGACAGAGAGACAGAATACAACAACAAATTCAGCAGAAATGCGTCTAACAAATGATGACGGATCTGCATGTTCATGAGGGAAAGAAGGATTTGATCTCCTTCACAAAACATGACTTAGTACTTGGTGGCCAATCCCTTGTTGGCAATCACAGAGGTCAGACGTTTCCTGGAGTTGGCCCCCAGGTTCGCACACATCTCAGGAGGGATTTTGGCCCACTCCTCTTGGCAGATCCTCTCCAAGTCATTAAGGTTTGGTGGCTGATGTTTGGCAACTCGAACTTTCAGCTCCTCCACAGATTTTCAATCGGATGAAGGTCTGGAGACTGGCTAGGCCACTCCGGGACCTTAATGTGCTTCTTCTTGAGCCGCTCCTTTGTTGCCTTGGCCGTGTGTTTTGGGTCATTGTCATGCTGGAACACCCATCCACCACCCATTTTCAATGCCGTGGCTGAGGGAAGAAGGTCCCCATCCATCGTCCCTTTGATGCGGTGCAGTTGTCCTGTCCCCTTAGCAGAAAAACACCCCCCAAAGCAGAATGTTTCCACCACCATGTTTCACAGTTGGGATGGTGTTCTTGGGGTCATAGGCAGCATTCCTCCTCCTCTAAACACGGCGAGTTGAGTTGATGCCAAAGAGCTGGATTTTGGTCTCCTCTGACCACAACACTTCCCACCAGTCCTCCTCGGCATCATTCAGATGTTCAGTGGCAGACTTCAGACGGGCTGGACATGGGCTTTCTTGAGCAGAGGGACCGTGCGGGGGCACTGCAGGATTTCAGTCCTTGTCGGCGTAGTGTGTTACCAATTGTTCTCTTGGTGACTGTGGTCCCAGCTGCCTGGAGATCATTGACAAGATCCTCACGTGTAGTTCTGGGATGATTCCTCACTGTTCTCATGATCATTGACACTCCACGAGGTGAGATCTTGCATGGTGCACCAGACCTAGGGAGACTGACACTTGTTTTGTGTTTCTTCCATTTGTGAATGATTGCACCAACTGTTGTCACCTTCTCACCAAGCTGCTTGGCCATAGTTTGGTAGCCCAGTCCAGCCTTGTGTAGGTCTACCATCTTGTCCCTGACATCCTTGGACAGCTCTTTGGTCTTTGCCATGGTGGAGAGTTTGGAATCTGATGGTTTGATGGCTCCTGTGGACAGGTGTCTTTTATACAGGGAACACAATGAGATTAGCAGCACTCCCTTTAAGAGACTGCTTCTAATCTCAGCTTGTTACCTGTATGAGAGACACCTGGGAGCCAGAAATCCTGCTGAATGATAGGGGATCAAATCCTTCTTTCCCTCATGAACATGCAGATCCGTCATCATTTGTTAGACGCATTTCTGCTGAATTTGTTGTTGTATTCTGTCTCTCAGTGTTACACCGAACATTCCATTGTTAGACCGATCGTTTCTGTGTGAGGGGCGAACATTCCATTGTTAGACCGATCATTTCTGTGTGAGGGGCGAACATTCCATTGTTAGACCGATCATTTCTGTATGAGGGGCGACCATTCCATTGTTAGACCGATCATTTCTGTGTGAGGGGCGAACATTCCATTGTTAGACCGATCATTTCTGTGTGAGGGGCGAACATTCCATTGTTAGACCGATCATTTCTGTGTGAGGGGCCAACATTCAACATCAGCCGGGGATCAAATACGCATTTCCTTCACTGTGTGTGTGTGTGTGTGTGTGTGTGTGTGTATGTCTGTGTGTGTGTGTATACATACATACATACATACATACATACATACATACACACACACAGACATACACACACAGGGGCGGACAACTCATGGGGCCCCCGGGCAATAGGGGATCATGGGGCCCCGGTGTCCTTGCCCAAACTCAAAAAAACCTATGGAAAAAGGTAGCAGGGGCATCTCATGGGGTCCCTTACTGACCCCGGGCCCTGGGGCAGTGCCCGAGTTTCCAAATGGTCAGTCCACCCCTGTATACACACACACATACAAATACACACACACATATACATACATACATACACACATATACATACACATACATACACACATACACACACATGCACACACACCCATACATACATACATACATACATACATACACGCACACATACATACATACATACACGCACACATACATACATACACGCACACATACATACATACATACACGCACACATACATACATACATACACGCACACATACATACATACATACATACACGCACACATACATACATACACGCACACCCCAAGTGCGGTTTTCTCAGTGTGGTCTTACCCATGGAAGAATAGGAATCCATCAGCTGTAATATATGGGGAATGACGAGTTTTCCGGAGGCGTGTGAAGATGGTCTACCTTGCAGCAGATGGTCCTCTTCGGCGGCGCCGTCTTCCTCCTCCTCCTCCTCACCGGTCACAGGTGGCGTTTCTGTTGCCATGCCGCCATATTGGTTCACACTGGGAGCAGAACTCCTCCAGCCATAAAAAGCCAGAGAATGCACGCAGCAAAATACGGGATTCAGAATACCCTGAGAACACAAAGCCGGCCATTGTAACTTATCTCCTAACCACCAACACAGCCGGCACGTTGTAGGACAGCGAAAAACAAAGAAAATTGGATGTTAGTAATGAGAGACCTTCAGAGATCCAGGCTGAGGGTTCAGACATTTCCACATAGGACAGGATCTGACAGGATCTGACACCAAAAACCCAACGAGAAATAGAGCCGTCTTCACAGGACTCCTTGATGGGACTCCAAGGGCTCATCCACATAGGTGCAGCCATCCATAGGCATGGAGGAAGGACGGTCTTCACCTGCCCGGGACCACAGGGGGTCATGCAGGCAACTTGTTATATACTGACAGGCCGCCGGCTGCAAGAACCTGCGTGAGTGCGGATCACAATGCCGCCTGATTGGGTCCTGATCCGTGCGACAGACCGGTGTGGAGGTGTATTCTGGAAGTAGGCGGAGCTCCGTGCAGCCAGCAACCGGTCATTGGTTGCATCATGCCACCTGTGCATCCCGGACAGGTGAAGACAGTACAATGGTGTGAATGAGGCCTACATCTGAATTCTGGGGTAATAAATCCATCGGTCATGTGACGTCTGCCTGAATCTCAGAGCGATTTGCGGGATTCTTCCATATCTGTGCAGCGATCCAGTGTGAGACTTCCCGGAATAAAGACCGCTCACTGCTTCTCTCTTCTTCAGCAGAGAGACTGGTCCTGGCTCCGCCCCCTCCTGCAGTGGGTGGAGTCTTCTGGAACCCTGTCACAGTTCTGCTCCCCCTCCTTGTGCAGGACTGGTCTAGTCTCCGCCCCCTTCTGCAGTGGGTGGAGTATTCTGGAACCCTCCCACAGCTCAGCTCCCTCGCTTTGCGCAGGAGGACTGGTCTGGTCTCCGCCCCCTCCTGCAGTGGGTGGAGTCTTCTGGAACCCTCCCACAGCTCTGCTCCCTCTCCTTGTGCAGGACTGGTCTGGTCTCCGCCCCCCTCCTGCAGTGGGTGGAGTCTTCTGGAACCCTGCCATAGTTCTGCTCCCCCTCCTTGAGCAGGACTGATCTAATCTCCGCCCCCTCCTGCAGTGGGTGGAATCTTCTGGAACCCTCCCACAGCTCCGCTCCCTCGCTTTCCGCAGGAGGACTGGTCTGGTCTCCGCCCCCTCCTGCAGTGGGTGGAGTCTTCTGGAACCCTCCCACAGCTCTGCTCCCTCTCCTTGTGCAGGACTGGTCTGGTCTCCGCCCCCTCCTGCAGTGGGCGGAGTCTTCTGGAACCCTCCCACAGCTCTGCTCCCTCTCCTTGTGCAGGGGGATTGGTCCGATGATGTCACTGCTACTCTTACAAGGTAACATCTGGGTTTGTACAGGCATGTGGTGCACATGGAGTGGATTTCTATCCTTTGTGATTAGTATGGAGTATATATATATATACACACACGCTATATCCAGTACATCTCCGCGATGTATATACAGGACGCCATGTTTGATCCCATTAGAATGCTGCAAGTGCAGAAAAGTATCCGATGATCTGCGAAAAATCCAGAGAGCTCCTCACCTGCTGGCATTGCCAGTCTTTCCTCAGCTCTATAGCGTGGAGCCGTTCTGTAGTCCAGGGACGTGTTTTGTAGTCCAGCAGAGCCAGGGGCGGACTGACCATTCTGGCACTGCCCGAGGGCCCGGAGTCAGTAGGGGGCCCCATGAGATGCCCCTAGTACCTTTAATAGGCTTTTTTGGGTGTGGTTTGAGTGTGGGTGAGGACACAGGAGCCCCATAATCCCCTATTGCCTGGGGGCCCCATGAGTTCTCAGTCTGCCCCTGAGCAGAGCAGGACTCATCCCGGGGCTGACAACGCTGCCTCTGCTGCATTACAATTCCAGCAAGCGTTGTCAGCCCCGGGATGAGTCCTGCTCTGCTCAGGGGCAGACTGAGAACTCATGGGGCCCCCAGGCAATAGGGGATTATGGGGCTCACGAGAGTAGCGGGTATTTTTCTGTACTTGGGATAACACATGGGGGCTGTATGTATCGCAGAGATGTGCTGAGTGACAGGCTGGTTGTCCATCGATAGATCGACTTGTCTACAATCAGCTAGTCCATGCATGGATCGAAGATCGGCCAGTCCCTGCTGAACCAGACACATTTGGATCGATGTAAGGCCGGCTTCTGCTCTCATTCTATTAAACCCATGAGGGGACCCGCCACAGGCTCGGATCAGAGGACTACTCCTGTTTCCATTGGTTCTTACCGTAATGACAAAGAGCGTTCGTGCCGCGACTTGTATCTGCCGAGGGGCCTGCGAGGTCCCCAACGCCTCCACCAGAAGCAGCATGAAGTCACACAGGACATTCCCAAGCCAGCTGCAGGTAAAATATCATTCGATTAGCGTGGAAGGTACACAAAGGAATCTGGTTTTAGGGTCAGGATAGAGCTGGGGAGGGACAGCCCGGGGCCACTGTTGGCTGCAGGGGCTCGGGGCCACCATTAGGCAAACCATTGGGTGAAGGCTGAGAGCCATCGTTGGGGGAAGGCTCGGAGCCATCGTTGGGGGAAGGCCTGGAGCCACTGTTGGGTGAAGGCCTGAAGGCACCGTTGGGGAAAGGCCTGAAGGCACCGTTGGGGAAAGGCCTGAAGGCACCGTTGGGGAAAGGCCTGAAGGCACCGTTGGGGAAAGGCCTGAAGGCACCGTTGGGGAAAGGCCTGAAGGCACCGTTGGGGAAAGGCCTGAAGGCACCGTTGGGGAAAGGCCTGAAGCCACCGTTGGGGAAAGGCCTGAAGCCACCGTTGGGGAAAGGCCTGAAGCCACTGTTGGGTGAACCGTTGGGTGAAGGCTCAGAGCCACCTTTGGTTGAAGGCTCGGGGCCACCGTTAGGCCCAGAGCCACCATTGAGGTAAGGGTTGGGACCACCAATAGGTGAACCATTGGGTGAACACCATTGGGGGAAGGCCTGGAGCCACTGTGAAGGCTCAGAGCCACCGTTGGGGGAATGCTCAGAGCCACCGTTGGGCAAACCACTGTGTAAAGGCTTAGAGCCACTGTTGGGGAAGGCCTGGAGCCACCACTGGGCAAACCATCAGGTAAAGGCTCAGAGCCACTGTTGGGGGAAGGCTCAGAGCCACCATTGGGTGAACCATTGAGTGAAGGCTCAGAGACACCATTGGGGGGAAAGCCTGGAGCCACCATCTGTTGGGCAAACCATTAGGTGAAGGCCCAGATCCATCGTTGGGTGACCCATTGGGTGAAGTCTCAGAGCCATTGTTGGAGGAAGGCCCGAAGCCACCATTGGGCGAACCACTGGGTGTAGGCTCAGAGCCACCAATTGGGGGAAGGCCTGGAGTCACTGTTAGGCGAACCTTTGGGTGAAAGATCAGAGCCATTGTTGGAGGAAGGCCCGAAGCCACCATTGGGCGAACCACTGGGTGTAGGCTCAGAGCCACCATTGGGGGAAGGCCTGGAGTCACTGTTAGGCGAACCTTTGGGTGAAAGATCAGAGCCATTGTTGGAGGAAGGCCCGAAGCCACCATTGGGCGTAGGCTCAGAACCACCATTTGGGGAAGGCCTGGAGTCACTGTTGGGCGAACCTTTGGGTGAAGTCTCAGAGCCATTGTTGGGGGAAGGCTCGGGGGCCACCATTAAGAGAAGGTTTAATGTCTTCAACCTTCAGGAGCCATTTGAAGTCCATTACAACAAACACCTTAATTATACCTCCCTTCCCCCAACCTCCACCAAAAGCATCATTACCCCAAAATCTACTTCTTCCCATCAAGTCTCACTGTAGATGAACAAATCATTTTTTGTGAATCTGTTACCTGGAGATCCCGCCAGCAACAGCATTTACTATTGGAGGCCGACAACGCTCAGCCTCTGCCTCCCAGTGAGCAGCACCGTTGTCAGCCCGCCATGTGCGCTCCTTCAGCTGGCTGTGGGGCTGCAGATCAGCTCATGCATTCTCATTCGCCATGGCGAGAAACAGTGGGGCTAGACGGGCTCTACAGGGAGTATTGGACTTACCAGGCTATGAAGGCCCCATAAACCCCCACAAGGCGTCTACACAGGTTGTGCTTCCTGAAGCGCTCACTGCTGGTATATATCCCACAATGCATCTTCAGGACGGCGGGCACTGCGGGGGACATGGAGGACGAATAATCAGCTCATATCTACAGAAGGGCGGTCATTACAACCCTTCCCATGAAATGCCCCGCGCTCCTCCAGTCATAGAACATGCTACCACAGTATAGACCCATGGACTCAAAGCAGGCCACACCCACCAGAATAAACCCCACCCATTACCATCAAAACCATACTCCCCTCCAGGTGATCTGTGCCTAGGGTAGGTCGAACGTGGGGGGGGGGGGGGGGCACACGGTCCGTGTGATTTATGATTTATGGACAGACAGACGGTCCGTGTGATTCAGGGACGGACAGACGGTCCGTGTGATTCAGGGACGGACAGACGGTCCGTGTGATTCAGGGACGGACAGACGGTCCGTGTGATTCAGGGACGGACAAACGGTCCGTGTGATTTATGAAAGGACAGACGGTCCGTGTGATTCAGGGACGGACAGGAGGTCCGTGTGATTCAGGGACGGACAGGCGGTCCGTGTGATTCAGGGACGGACAGGCGGTCCGTGTGATTCAGGGACGGACAGGCGGTCCGTGTGATTCAGGGACGGACAGGCGGTCCGTGTGATTCAGGGACGGACAGACGGTCCGTGTGATTCAGGGACGGACAGACGGTCCGTGTGATTCAGGGACGGACAGACGGTCCGTGTGATTCAGGGACGGACAGACGGTCCGTGTGATTCAGGGACGGACAGACGGTCCGTGTGATTTATGAAAGGACAGGCGGTCCGTGTGATTTAGGGACGGACAGACGGTCCGTGTGATTCAGGGACGGACAGGCGGTCCGTGTGATTCAGGGACGGACAGACGGTCCGTGTGATTCAGGGACGGACAGACGGTCCGTGTGATTCAGGGACGGACAGACGGTCCGTGTGATTTATGAAAGGACAGGCGGTCCGTGTGATTTAGGGACGGACAGGCGGTCCGTGTGATTCAGGGACGGACAGACTGTCCGTGTGATTCAGGGACGGACGGACGGGGGCCTGCACTCACACCGGGACGGGGGCCTGCACTCACACCGGGACGGGGGCCTGCACTCACACCGGGACGGGGGCCTGCACTCACACCGGGACGGGGGCCTGCACTCACACCGGGACGGGGGCCTGCACTCACACCGGGACGGGGGCCTGCACTCACACCGGGACGGGGGCCGCACTCACACCGGGACGGGGGCCGCACTCCACATCTGCTCCATTACAGAGGAGCTCTCTTACCGCTCACCACGGCTCTTCTCAGCAGGACGGGGCTCCCGAGGAGCGCAAGGAGCAGAGGGATGTACAGGGCCACATCATGGAACAGCACAAGGCCTTGTGTAGAGTCACACCTGGGAACACGAGACAGGCTCAGTACACATCTCACAGAGGCACAGCTCATCAATATATAATACAGCTCATCAATACATACCACAGCTCATCAATACATCCCACAGCTCATCAATACATGCCACAGCTCATCAATATATAATACAGCTCATCAATACATACCACAGCTCATCAATATATAATACAGCTCATCAATACATACCACAGCTCATCAATACATACCACAGCTCATCAATATATGCCACAGCTCATCAATATATAATACAGCTCATCAATATAGAATACAGCTCAGCAATACATCCCACAGCTCATCAATATATAATACAGCTCAGCAATACATCCCACAGCTCATCAATATATAATACAGCTCAGCAATACATCCCACAGCTCATCAATATATAATACAGCTCAGCAATACATCCCACAGCTCATCAATATATAATACAGCTCAGCAATACATACCACAGCTCATCAATACATAATACAGCTCATCAATACATAATATAGCACATCAATACATGCCACAGCTCATCAATATATACCACAGCTCATCAATATATAATACAGCTCATCAATACATACCACAGCTCATCAATATATGCCACAGCTCATCAATATATGCCACAGCTCATCAATATATAATACAGCTCATCAATATATACCACAGCTCATCAATATAGCTCATCAATATATAATACAGCTCATCAATATATAATACAGCTCATCAATATATAATACAGCTCATCAATACATACCACAGCTCATCAATATATAATACAGCTCATCAATACATACCACAGCTCATCAATATATAATACAGCTCATCAATACATACCACAGCTCATCAATATATAATACAGCTCATCAATACATACCACAGCTCATCAATACATACCACAGCTCATCAATACATACCACAGCTCATCAATACATCCCACAGCTCATCAATATATAATACAGCTCATCAATATATAATACAGCTCATCAATATATAATACAGCTCATCAATACATACCACAGCTCATCAATATATGCCACAGCTCATCAATATATAATACAGCTCATCAATACATCCCACAGCTCATCAATATATAATACAGCTCATCAATATATAATACAGCTCATCAATACATAGAACATACAAATGGGACAGGTGACAATAGGGAGATGGGTTAATTAGCAGCACGCAGACAGGAGGAGAGAGCAGAGTGAGAGCGAGGACCTGCTTCACCTTTCACCTCACAGTCACAGGCTGGGGGCGGGTCCAGGATGACCTGGGCTCAGAGGATGTGGATTGAACAATGGCGGCCATCAGACTGAGGACATCTAGTGGCAGAAAAGAATGTTGCAGGGGAATACCTCTGGATTGAAGGTGATTATTGCAGCAAACGTCCAGCGAGTCATTTGTTCCGTGACTCCGGAGGCGGTTCCGTTGGAGTTTCCCTGCTTCTCAGAGGCTGCCAGGACATGCTAGGAGAGCCCCGCCCCCCGGCCTGAGCCGCTCCATCGGGATGGATGGATGGGGCTGCTGAGAGCTGAGCGGATATGGGCTCACGTTCCACAACTAATCACATACAAAGTCCCAGTCATGTCTCCTGCCAGATCCGGCACATCGCACAGATTCCTCCTCCTTTACAGATATTACAGAAGACAGACACGGGGTTGTGTGTGTTCAGCAGGCGCAGATTGCACTGTCTGTTATATGGAGAAGTGGGGGAGGGGGCACACCCGACATTTCATCTCAGGCATTAATACTGACACTGACCCCCAATATGGAGGGAGGAGACACAATACCGCCACTGACCCCCCAATATGGAGGGAGGGGACACAATACCGCCACTGACCCCCAATATGGAGGGAGGGGACCTAATACCGCCACTGACCCCCAATGTGGAGGGAGGGGACATAATACCGCCACTGACCCCCAATGTGGAGGGAGGGGACATAATACCACCACTGACCCCCAATAGGGAGGGGACACAATACCGCCACTGACCCATAATACCGCCACTGACCCCCAATAGGGAGGGGACACAATACCGCCACTGACCCCCAATAGGGAGGGGACACAATACCGCCACTGACCCCCAATAGGGAGGGAGGGGACATAATACCACCACTGACCCCCAATAGGGAGGGGACACAATACCGCCACTGACCCCCAATAGGGAGGGAGGGGACACAATACCGCCACTGACCCCCAATAGGGAGGGAGGGGACACAATACCGCCACTGACCCCCAATATGGAGGGAGGGGACACAATACCGCCACTGACCCCCAATAGGGAGAGAGGGGACATAATACCGCCACTGACCCCCAATAGGGAGGGAGGGGACACAATACCGCCACTGACCCCCAATATGGAGGGAGGGGACACAATACCGCCACTGACCCCCAATAGGGAGAGAGGGGACATAATACTGCCACTGACACCAAAGCTGGGGGTTATTATTGCCTCCACTGACACCAATGTTGGGGGTTATTATTGCCTCCACTGACACCAATGTTTGGGGTTAAGGCATCCACTGACACCAATGCTGGGGGTTATTATTGCCTTCACTGACACCAATGTTGGGGGTTATTATTGCATCCACTGACACCAATGCTGGGGGTTATTATTGCATCCACTGACACCAATGCTGGGGGTTATTATTGCATCCACTGACACCAATGCTGGGGGTTATTATTGCATCCACTGACACCAATGCTGGGGGTTATTATTGCCTCCACTGACACCAATGTTGGGGGTTATTATTGCGTCCACTGATACCAATGCTGGGGGTTATTATTGCCTCCACTGACACCAATGTTGGGGGTTATTATTGCGTCCACTGATACCAATGTTGGGGGTTATTATTGCGTCCACTGATACCAATGCTGGGGGTTATTGCGTCCACTGACACCACTGATACACACATGCCGCCAAAAGGCTGAACTTAGATTTCCAGGTCGCTTCAACAGCTGAAACATCCACACAGGAGCGTTCACTCCGGAGACGAGGACGATCCAGAAATCACGGAGAGTTCACACCGCAGTCCCATACATTGTACAGAGAACGAAGGCAGTAACCTGGAGGGGGCGCTGCGTCCGCACATCACAGAGACACCTGAGCCCCATCTTCTCATACAATGTACATTTGGCCATACGTTGTATCGATCTTCCCTGCGTTCTCCGGGATCGATTCCCCGCATTCCTCATCATTCTATTCCTATACTGCCCCCTACTGACCAAGGAGATGTGACTGCCTCCATCTGACACTCCATGTCACCCACCCACGAGATATACATTCACCTCCCGCTTGTCTTACCAATGATAGTTAGAGGCTCCGACTGACATTTTCTACCACCAACTGCCATTCTTTATGTACGAAATCCGAGTCAGGGCGGAGACGTCATACAGAGCGCACAGAGATCCCCCCTCGTGTCCACAACACTTTTGATCACTTGAACAAACAGTCTATAGTGTGTTTTCTACAGAAAATATTTTATTTTTTGGGGGGGGGGGGGGGGACATGTGACGCACCACAAAAATACAGCTTACTACCAGGGGCAGACTGACCATTTGGAAACTCAGGCACTGCCCAAGGGCCCAGGGTCAGTAGGGGACCCCATGAGATGCCCCTGGTACCTTTTTCACAGACTTTTTTTAAGTTTGGGCAAGGACACAGGGGCCCCATGATCCCCTATTGCCCGGGGGCCCCCATGAGTTGTCAGTCTGCCCCTGCTTACTATACTGAAAATCTCTGACTCTGCACCCCTTTTATATTACCAGTCAGAGTAGAGCTGAACGTTTGCCCCCATTTTGGGGTGGTGGTGGTGGGGGGCGGTTTATAAACCCTTTAAAAGGTTGTTTGCCATCTGTGTCCCCATTGGGGAGATTTCCCTTCACCTCCTGTCTCATAGCCAAAACAGGAAGTGGAAGGAAATCCCTCCAGAGTGCAAGAATCCCAGAACTAGTGTCCCCATTGGAAGATTCCTGTTCTGGGGACAACCCAAAGTCCATAATAGAGAGGGGGAATCTCCCTATTGGAGGCACTAAACACCTGACAGGGGTGTCTAATCCCTCCCCACTCCACCCCTTTACTTCTACTTTCAGCACACCGGACAACTTCTGGGAGGGAACGAGGGACACCTATTACCAAAAGTACGTAGGCATAAGACACACCCCCTTAAAGATCAGAGACCTATGCTTTAAATCAGGGGTCTCCAAACTATGGCCCCCCAGCTGTTGAAGTACTACAAGTCCCATCATGCCTCTGTGAGTCTTGCCTGTGGCTATCAGAGTCTTGAAGGCCTCATGGGACTTGCAGTTCCTCAACACCTGGAAGACCATAATTTGGAGACCCCTGTTCTAGACCATGGAGCCTGTCTTCTCCTTTGTCCATCTTCTAGACCATGGAGCCTGTCTTCTCCTTTGTCCATCTTCTAGACCATGGTGTCTGTCTTCTCCTTTGTCCATCTTCTAGACCATGGAGCCTGTCTTCTCCTTTGTCCATCTTCTAGACCATGGAGCCTGTCTTCTCCTTTGTCCATCTTCTAGACCATGGTGTCTGTCTTCTCCTTTGTCCATCTTCTAGACCATGGAGCCTGTCTTCTCCTTTGTCCATCTTCTAGACCATGGAGCCTGTCTTCTCCTTTGTCCATCTTCTAGACCATGGTGTCTGTCTTCTCCTTTGTCCATCTTCTAGACCATGGAGCCTGTCTTCTCCTTTGTCCATCTCTTAGACCACGGGGTCTGTCCATCTCATAGACCACGGGGTCTGTCCATCTCATAGACCACGGGGTCTGTCCATCTCATAGACCACGGGGTCTGTCCATCTCATAGACCACGGGGTCTGTCCATCTCATAGACCATGGGGTCTGTCTTCTCCTTTGTCCATCTCATAGATCATGGCGTCTGTCTTCTCCTTTGTCCATCTTCTACTCCTTTGTCCATCTTCTAGAGTAGACCATGGCGTCTGTCTTCTCCTTTGTCCATCTTCTAGACCATGGCGTCTGTCTTCTCCTTTGTCCATCTTCTAGACCATGGCGTCTGTCTTCTCCTTTGTCCATCTTCTAGACCATGGCGTCTGTCTTCTACTTTGTCCATCTTCTAGTCTATGGCATCTGTCTTCTCAGTCTATCGCTGAGAAACGCTTTTTGAAAGATAAAAAATGTGTTTTATAGATCAGACCAAACGAAGGACAAATAAGGACAGAGGGACTTTGTTCAACAGCAGGGACAGTTCCTCAAAATCAGGTAGCTATGCTTTAAGTCTGGGGTCTTCAAACTATGGCCTTCAAGCTTTTGAGGTACTACAAGTCCCATCATGCCTGTGAGCCTTGCCTGTGGCTATCAGAGTCTTGAAGGCCTCATGGGACTTGCAGTTCAACACCTGGAAGACCATAGTTTGGAGACCCCTGTTATTCTCAGATTCACAAGAAGGGAGAATGTCACCGGCATGCCGAGGATCCCCAGTATGGGTCCAAAAGGTTTAATGATCAGATAGTTACAGCAAGGCAACGCTTTGGAGTCTCGCAAAACCCCTTCATCAGCCATGTGACCCCCGCAGGACCCCTTCATCAGGCATGTGACCCCCGCAGGACCCCTTCATCAGCCATGTGACCCCTGCAGGACCCCTTCATCAGGCATGTGACCCCAGCAGGAACCCTTCATCAGGCATGTGTCCACAAGAACACGCATGTTAGTACAGTATTGCCGTCTATAGAAAGAACTTTCAATTTGGTGCCTTCATAAAAAAGCAATACATATTAATGACTAGAGCAGCCTTCCCCGACCTTCCTACCATGGAGGAACCCTTGAAATAACTTTCAGGGTTCAGAGAACCCCCCACTAAAAGGACTAACTCTACAACTCACAATTCAGAACCCCCTTAGCTTCAAAGATCCATAGTGTCAGTGGGAACCTGAGTGGCTAAAATGGCTCATTGCTCTGGGAACCCCTACAAACTCTGGAGGAACTCCATGGAACCATTGGCTGAGAAGGGCTGCTCTAGAGATCCTACTTACCTTTGTTCAGATGGGATCATCATGAGGAGGCCATGGAGGACCATGAGGCTAGAAGCTCCCCAACACAAGAACGTCAACAGTCTTCCAAACCTGAGCAGAGAAGACACAACAACATCTACACATAATGGGGACACGGGACATAGAACAACATTCCGGTCAGATCTGAACACATGACAATAACTTCAACATTTCTTTCTAGGCAAGCTGGAGGACACGCATGATATAGGAGTGTGGTGGTGGAACCTCTTCCATCCATGTTCCCCTCCTTGGACATAAGTTGTATAAAACAGGGAGCTGCCCAAAGATTTGATGGAATTGTCCACATTACAGCTGTTGAGGGGTGAGGGATTACATTGTCATTGGGGTGGAGGAACTCCGGACTCGTACATCAGATATTACATAGTCGTTGTGGTGGAGGAGCTCCGGACTCGTACATCAGATATTACATAGTCGTTGTGGTGGAGGAACTCCGGACTCGTACATCAGATATTACATAGTCGTTGTGGTGGAGGAGCTCCGGACTCGTACATCAGATATTACATAGTCGTTGTGGTGGAGGAACTCCGGACTCGTACATCAGATATTACATTGTCATTGGGGTGGAGGAGCTCCGGACTCATACATCAGATATTACACTGTCATTGGGGTGGAGGAGCTCCGGACTCGTACATCAGATATTACACTGTCATTGGGGTGGAGGAGCTCCAGACTCGTACATCAGTTATTACACTGTCATTGGGGTGGAGGAGCTCCGGACTCGTACATCAGATATTACATTGTCATTGGGGTGGAGGAACTCCGGACTCGTACATCTATCAGATATTACATTGTGGTTGTGGTGGAGGCGCTCCGGACTCGTACAACAGTTATTATATTGTCATTGGGGTGGAGGAGCTCCGGACTAGTACATCTATCAGGCATTACATTGTCATTGGGGTGGAGGAGCTCCGGACTCGCACATCAGATATTACATTGTCATTGGGGTGGAGGAGCTCCGGACTCGTACAGATATTGCATTCTCATTCGGGTGGAGGAGCTCCGGACTCGTACATCAGATATTACATTGTCATTGGGATGGAGGAGCTCCGGACTCGTACATCAGATATTACATTGTCATTGGGGTGGAGGAGCTCCGGACTCGTACATCAGATACTTCATTGTCATTGGGGTGGAGGAGCTCCGGACACGTACATCAGATACTACATTGTCATTGGGGTGGAGGAGCTCCGGACTCGTACATCAGATATTACATTGTCATTGGTGTGGAGGAGCTCCGGACTCGTACATCAGATATTACATTGTCATTGGGGTGGAGTAGCTCCGGACTGGTAAAGATATTACATTGTCATTGGGGTGGAGGAGCTCCATACTCGTACATCAGATATTACATTGTCATTGGGGTGGAGGAGCTCCGGACTCGTACATCAGATATTACATTGTCATTGGGGTGGAGGAGCTCCGGACTCGTACATCAGATATTACATTGTCGTCATTGGGGTGGAGAAGCTCCGGACTCGTACATCAGATATTACATTGTCATTGGGGTGGAGTAGCTCCGGACTCGTATATCGGATATTACATTGTCATTGGGGTGGAGGAGCTCCGCACTCGTATATCGGATATTACATTGTCATTGGGGTGGAAGAGCTCCGGACTCATACATCAGATATTCCATTGTCATTGGGGTGGTGGAGCTCCGGACTTGTACATCAGATATTACATTGTCATTGGGGTGGAGGAGCTCCGGACTGGTACATCAGATATTACATTGACATTGGGGTGGAGGAGCTCCGGAATCTTACATCAGATATTACATTGTCATTGGGGTGGAGGAGCTCCGGACTCGTATATAGGATATTACATTGACATTGGGGTGGTGGAGCTCCGGACTTGTACATCAGATATTACATTGTCATTGGGGTGGAGGAGCTCCGGACTGGTACATCAGATATTACATTGACATTGGGGTGGAGGAGCTCCGGAATCTTACATCAGATATTACATTGTCATTGGGGTGGAGTAGCTCCGGACTCGTATATCGGATATTACATTGTCATTGGGGTGGAGGAGCTCCGCACTCGTATATCGGATATTACATTGTCATTGGGGTGGAGGAGCTCCGGACTCGAACATCAGATATTCCATTGTCATTGGGGTGGAGGAGCTCCGGACTCGTACTTTAGATATTACATTGTCATTGGGGTGGAGGAGCTCCGGACTCGTACATCAGATATTACATTGACATTGGGGTGGTGGAGCTCCGGACTGGTACATCAGATATTACATTGTCATTGGGGTGGAGGAGCTCCGGAATCTTACATCAGATATTACATTGTCATTGGGGTGGAGGAGCTCCGGACTCGTACATCAGATATTACATTGTCATTGGGGTGGAGGAGCTCCGGACTCGTACATCAGATTACATTGTCATTGGGTGGAGGAGCTCCGGACTCGTACAGATATTACATTGTCATTGGGTGGAGGAGCTCCGGAATCATTCATCTATCAGATATTACATTGTCATTGGGGTGGAGGAGCTCCGGACTGGTACAGATATTACATTGACATTGGGGTGGAGGAGCTCCGGACTCGTACATCAGATATTACATTTATTTGGGGGGGGGGGGGGGGAGGAGCTCCGGAATCGTACATCTATCAGATATTACATTGTCATTGGGGTGGAGGAGCTCCGGACTCGTACATCAGATATTCCATTTTCAATGGGGTGAAGGAGCTCCGGAATCGTACATCAGATATTACATTGACATTGGGGTGGAGGAGATCCGGACTCGTACATCTGATATTTCATTGTCATTGGGGTGGAGGAGCTCCGGACTCGTACAGATATTACATTGTCATTGGAGTGGAGGAGCTCCGGACTCGTACATCAGATATTGTCATTTGGGTGGAGGAGCTCCAGACTCGTACATCAGATATTACATTGACATTGGGATGGAGGAGCTCTGGACTCGTACATCTATCAGATATTACATTGTTATTGGGGTGGAGGAGATCCGGAATAGTACATCTGATATTACATTGTCATTGGGGTGGAGGAGCTCCAGAATCGTACATAAGATATTACATTGTCATTGTGGTGGAGGAGCTCCGGACTCGTACATCAGATATTACATTGTCATTGGGGTGGAGGAGCTCCGGACTTGTACTTCAGATACTACATTGTTATTGGGGTGGAGGAGATCCGGAATAGTACATCTGATATTTCATTGTCATTGGGGTGGAGGAGCTCCAGTATCGTACATCAGATATTACATTGACATTGGGGTGGAGGAGCTCCGGACTCGTACATCATATATTACATTGTCATTGGGTTGGAGGAGCTCCGGAATCGTACATCTATCAGATATTACATTGTCATTGGAGTGGAGGAGCTCCGGACTCGTACATCAGATATTGTCATTGGGGTGGAGGAGCTCCGGACTCGTACATCAGATATTACATTGTCATTGTGATGGAGGAGCTCCGGACTCGTACATCTATCAGATATTACATTGTCATTGGGGTGGAGGAGCTCCGGACTCGTACATCAGATATTACATTGTCATTGGGAAGGAGGAGCTCCGGACTCGTACATCAGATATTACATTGTCATTGGGGTGGAGGAGCTCCGGACTCGTACATCAGATATTACATTGTCATTGGGGTGGAGGAGCTCCGGAATCGTACATCAGATATTACATTGTCATTGGGGTGGAGGAGCTCCAGAATCGTACATCAGATATTACATTGTCATTGGGGTGGAGGAGCTCCGGACTGGTACATCTATCAGATATTACATTGTTATTGGGGTGGAGGAGCTCCAGACTCGTACATCTGATATTACATTGTCATTGGGGTGGAGGAGCTCCAGAATCGTACATAAGATATTACATTGTCATTGGGGTTGAGGAGCTCCAGAATCGTACATCAGATATTACATTGTCATTGGGAAGGAGGAGCTCTGGACTTGTAAATCAGATATTACATTGTCATTGGGGTGGAGGAGCTCCGGACTCGTACATCAGATATCACATTGTCATTGGGGTGGAGGAGCTCCGGACTCGTACATCTGATATTACATTGTCATTGGGGTGGAGGAGCTCCGGACTCGTGCATTATCAGATATTATATTGTCATTGGGGTGGAGGAGCTCCGGACTCGTACATAAGATATTACATTGTCATTGGCGTGGAGGAGCTCCGGACTCGTACATCAAATATTATATTGTCATTGGGGTGGAGGAGCTCCAGGCTCGTACATCAGGTATTACATTGTCATTGGGTGGAGGAGCTCCGGACTCACACATCTGTCAGATATTACATTGTCATTGGGGTGGAGGAGCTCCTGACTTGTACAGATATTACATTGTCATTGGGGTGGAGGAGCTCCGGACTAGTATAGATATTACATTGTCATTGAGGTGGAGGAGCTCCGGACTCGTGCATCAGATATTACATTGACATTGGGGTGGAGGAGCTCCGGACTCGTGCATCAGATATTACATTGTCATTGGGGTGGAGGAGCTCCGGAATCTTACATCAGATATTACATTGTCATTGGGGTGGAGGAGCTCCGGAATCGTACATCTATCAGATATTACATTGTCATTGGGTTGGAGGAGCTCCGGACTCGTACATCAGATATTACACTGTCATTGGGGTGGAGGAGCTCCGGACTCGTACATCAGATATTACATTGTCATTGGGGTGGAGAAGCTCCGGAATCGTGCATCAGATATTACATTGCCATTGGGGTGGAGGAGCTCCGGAATCGTGCATCAGATATTACATTGTCATTGGGGTGGAGGAGCTCCGGACTCGTACATCAGATATTACATTGTTATTGGGGTGGAGGAGCTCCGGACTCGTAAATCAGATATTACATGGTTGTTGGGGTGGAGGAGCTCCGGACTCGTAAATCAGATATTACATTGTTATTGGGGTGGAGGAGCTCCGGACTCGTACATCAGATATTACATTGTCATTGGGGTGGAGGAGCTCCGGACTCGTACATCTGATATTACATTGTCATTGGGGTGGAGGAGCTCCGGACTCGTACATCAGATATTACATTGTCGTCATTGGGGTGGAGAAGCTCCGGACTCGTACATCAGATATTACATTGTCATTGGGGTGGAGTAGCTCCGGACTCGTATAAGGATATTACATTGTCATTGGGGTGGAGGAGCTCCGCACTCGTATATCGGATATTACATTGTCATTGGGGTGGAGGAGCTCCGGACTCATACATCAGATATTCCATTGTCATTGGGGTGGAGGAACTCCGGACTCGTACATCAGATATTACATTGTCATTGGGGTGGAGGAGCTCCGGACTCGTACATCAGATATTACATTGACATTGGGGTGGTGGAGCTCCGGACTGGTACATCAGATATTACATTGTCATTGGGGTGGAGGAGCTCCGGACTGGTACATCAGATATTACATTGACATTGGGGTGGAGGAGCTCCGGACTCGTACATCAGATATTACATTGTCATTGGGGTGGAGGAGCTCCGGAATCTTACATCAGATATTACATTGTCATTGGGGTGGAGTAGCTCCGGACTCGTATATCGGATATTACATTGTCATTGGGGTGGAGGAGCTCCGCACTCGTATATCGGATATTACATTGTCATTGGGGTGGAGGAGCTCCAGACTCGAACATCAGATATTCCATTGTCATTGGGGTGGAGGAGCTCCGGACTCGTACTTTAGATATTACATTGTCATTGGGGTGGAGGAGCTCCGGACTCGTACATCAGATATTACATTGACATTGGGGTGGTGGAGCTCCGGACTGGTACATCAGATATTACATTGACATTGGGGTGGAGGAGCTCCGGACTCGTACATCAGATATTACATTGTCATTGGGGTGGAGGAGCTCCGGAATCTTACATCAGATATTACATTGTCATTGGGGTGGAGGAGCTCCGGACTCGTACATCAGATATTACATTGTCATTGGGGTGGAGGAGCTCCGGACTCGTACATCAGATTACATTGTCATTGGGTGGAGGAGCTCCGGACTCGTACAGATATTACATTGTCATTGGGTGGAGGAGCTCCGGAATCATTCATCTATCAGATATTACATTGTCATTGGGGTGGAGGAGCTCCGGACTGGTACAGATATTACATTGACATTGGGGTGGAGGAGCTCCGGACTCGTACATCAGATATTACATTTATTTGGGGGGGGGGGGGGGGAGGAGCTCCGGAATCGTACATCTATCAGATATTACATTGTCATTGGGGTGGAGGAGCTCCGGACTCGTACATCAGATATTCCATTTTCAATGGGGTGAAGGAGCTCCGGAATCGTACATCAGATATTACATTGACATTGGGGTGGAGGAGATCCGGACTCGTACATCTGATATTTCATTGTCATTGGGGTGGAGGAGCTCCGGACTCGTACAGATATTACATTGTCATTGGGGTGGAGGAGCTCCGGACTCGTACAGATATTACATTGTCATTGGAGTGGAGGAGCTCCGGACTCGTACATCAGATATTGTCATTTGGGTGGAGGAGCTCCAGACTCGTACATCAGATATTACATTGACATTGGGATGGAGGAGCGCTGGACTCGTACATCTATCAGATATTACATTGTTATTGGGGTGGAGGAGATCCGGAATAGTACATCTGATATTACATTGTCATTGGGGTGGAGGAGCTCCAGAATCGTACATAAGATATTACATTGTCATTGGGGTGGAGGAGCTCCAGAATCGTACATCAGATATTACATTGTCATTGTGGTGGAGGAGCTCCGGACTCGTACATCAGATATTACATTGTCATTGTGGTGGAGGAGCTCCGGACTTGTACTTCAGATACTACATTGTTATTGGGGTGGAGGAGATCCGGAATAGTACATCTGATATTTCATTGTCATTGGGGTGGAGGAGCTCCAGTATCGTACATCAGATATTACATTGACATTGGGGTGGAGGAGCTCCGGACTCGTACATCATATATTACATTGTCATTGGGTTGGAGGAGCTCCGGAATCGTACATCTATCAGATATTACATTGTCATTGGAGTGGAGGAGCTCCGGACTCGTACATCAGATATTGTCATTGGGGTGGAGGAGCTCCGGACTCGTACATCAGATATTACATTGTCATTGTGATGGAGGAGCTCCGGACTCGTACATCTATCAGATATTACATTGTCATTGGGGTGGAGGAGCTCCGGACTCGTACATCAGATATTACATTGTCATTGGGAAGGAGGAGCTCCGGACTCGTACATCAGATATTACATTGTCATTGGGGTGGAGGAGCTCCGGACTCGTACATCAGATATTACATTGTCATTGGGGTGGAGGAGCTCCGGAATCGTACATCAGATATTACATTGTCATTGGGGTGGAGGAGCTCCAGAATCGTACATCAGATATTACATTGTCATTGGGGTGGAGGAGCTCCGGACTGGTACATCTATCAGATATTACATTGTTATTGGGGTGGAGGAGCTCCGGACTCGTACATCAGATATTACATTGTCATTGGGGTGGAGGAGCTCCAGAATCGTACATAAGATATTACATTGTCATTGGGGTTGAGGAGCTCCAGAATCGTACATCAGATATTACATTGTCATTGGGAAGGAGGAGCTCTGGACTTGTAAATCAGATATTACATTGTCATTGGGGTGGAGGAGCTCCGGACTCGTACATCAGATATCACATTGTCATTGGGGTGGAGGAGCTCCGGACTCGTACATCTGATATTACATTGTCATTGGGGTGGAGGAGCTCCGGACTCGTGCATTATCAGATATTATATTGTCATTGGGGTGGAGGAGCTCCGGACTCGTACATAAGATATTACATTGTCATTGGGGTGGAGGAGCTCCAGGCTCGTACATCAGGTATTACATTGTCATTGGGTGGAGGAGCTCCGGACTCACACATCTGTCAGATATTACATTGTCATTGGGGTGGAGTAGCTCCTGACTTGTACAGATATTACATTGTCATTGGGGTGGAGGAGCTCCGGACTAGTATAGATATTACATTGTCATTGAGGTGGAGGAGCTCCGGACTCGTGCATCAGATATTACATTGACATTGGGGTGGAGGAGCTCCGGACTCGTGCATCAGATATTACATTGTCATTGGGGTGGAGGAGCTCCGGAATCTTACATCAGATATTACATTGTCATTGGGGTGGAGGAGCTCCGGAATCGTACATCTATCAGATATTACATTGTCATTGGGTTGGAGGAGCTCCGGACTCGTACATCAGATATTACACTGTCATTGGGGTGGAGGAGCTCCGGAATCGTGCATCAGATATTACATTGCCATTGGGGTGGAGGAGCTCCGGAATCGTGCATCAGATATTACATTGTCATTGGGGTGGAGGAGCTCCGGACTCGTACATCAGATATTACATTGTTATTGGGGTGGAGGAGCTCCGGACTCGTAAATCAGATATTACATTGTTATTGGGGTGGAGGAGCTCCGGACTCGTACATCAGATATTACATTGTCATTGGGGTGGAGGAGCTCCGGACTCGTACATCTGATATTACATTGTCATTGGGGTGGAGGAGCTCCGGACTCGTACATCAGATATTACATTGTCGTCATTGGGGTGGAGAAGCTCCGGACTCGTACATCAGATATTACATTGTCATTGGGGTGGAGTAGCTCCGGACTCGTATATCGGATATTACATTGTCATTGGGGTGGAGGAGCTCCGCACTCGTATATCGGATATTACATTGTCATTGGGGTGGAGGAGCTCCGGACTCATACATCAGATATTCCATTGTCATTGGGGTGGAGGAACTCCGGACTCGTACATCAGATATTACATTGTCATTGGGGTGGAGGAGCTCCGGACTCGTACATCAGATATTACATTGACATTGGGGTGGTGGAGCTCCGGACTGGTACATCAGATATTACATTGTCATTGGGGTGGAGGAGCTCCGGACTGGTACATCAGATATTACATTGACATTGGGGTGGAGGAGCTCCGGACTCGTACATCAGATATTACATTGTCATTGGGGTGGAGGAGCTCCAGAATCGTACATCAGATATTACATTGTCATTGGGAAGGAGGAGCTCTGGACTTGTAAATCAGATATTACATTGTCATTGGGGTGGAGGAGCTCCGGACTCGTACATCAGATATTACATTGTCACTGGGGTGGAGGAGCTCCGGAATCGTACTGATATTACATTGTCATTGGGGTGGAGGAGCTCCGGACTCGTACATCAGATATCACATTGTCATTGGGGTGGAGGAGCTCCGGACTCGTACATCTGATATTACATTGTCATTGGGGTGGAGGAGCTCCGGACTCGTGCATTATCAGATATTATATTGTCATTGGGGTGGAGGAGCTCCGGACTCGTACATAAGATATTACATTGTCATTGGGGTGGAGGAGCTCCAGGCTCGTACATCAGGTATTACATTGTCATTGGGTGGAGGAGCTCCGGACTCACACATCTGTCAGATATTACATTGTCATTGGGGTGGAGTAGCTCCTGACTTGTACAGATATTACATTGTCATTGGGGTGGAGGAGCTCCGGACTAGTATAGATATTACATTGTCATTGAGGTGGAGGAGCTCCGGACTCGTGCATCAGATATTACATTGACATTGGGGTGGAGGAGCTCCGGACTCGTGCATCAGATATTACATTGTCATTGGGGTGGAGGAGCTCCGGAATCTTACATCAGATATTACATTGTCATTGGGGTGGAGGAGCTCCGGAATCGTACATCTATCAGATATTACATTGTCATTGGGTTGGAGGAGCTCCGGACTCGTACATCAGATATTACACTGTCATTGGGGTGGAGGAGCTCCGGAATCGTGCATCAGATATTACATTGCCATTGGGGTGGAGGAGCTCCGGAATCGTGCATCAGATATTACATTGTCATTGGGGTGGAGGAGCTCCGGACTCGTACATCAGATATTACATTGTTATTGGGGTGGAGGAGCTCCGGACTCGTAAATCAGATATTACATTGTTATTGGGGTGGAGGAGCTCCGGACTCGTACATCAGATATTACATTGTCATTGGGGTGGAGGAGCTCCGGACTCGTACATCTGATATTACATTGTCATTGGGGTGGAGGAGCTCCGGACTCGTACATCAGATATTACATTGTCGTCATTGGGGTGGAGAAGCTCCGGACTCGTACATCAGATATTACATTGTCATTGGGGTGGAGTAGCTCCGGACTCGTATATCGGATATTACATTGTCATTGGGGTGGAGGAGCTCCGCACTCGTATATCGGATATTACATTGTCATTGGGGTGGAGGAGCTCCGGACTCATACATCAGATATTCCATTGTCATTGGGGTGGAGGAACTCCGGACTCGTACATCAGATATTACATTGTCATTGGGGTGGAGGAGCTCCGGACTCGTACATCAGATATTACATTGACATTGGGGTGGTGGAGCTCCGGACTGGTACATCAGATATTACATTGTCATTGGGGTGGAGGAGCTCCGGACTGGTACATCAGATATTACATTGACATTGGGGTGGAGGAGCTCCGGACTCGTACATCAGATATTACATTGTCATTGGGGTGGAGGAGCTCCAGAATCGTACATCAGATATTACATTGTCATTGGGAAGGAGGAGCTCTGGACTTGTAAATCAGATATTACATTGTCATTGGGGTGGAGGAGCTCCGGACTCGTACATCAGATATCACATTGTCATTGGGGTGGAGGAGCTCCGGACTCGTACATCTGATATTACATTGTCATTGGGGTGGAGGAGCTCCGGACTCGTGCATTATCAGATATTATATTGTCATTGGGGTGGAGGAGCTCCGGACTCGTACATAAGATATTACATTGTCATTGGCGTGGAGGAGCTCCGGACTCGTACATCAAATATTATATTGTCATTGGGGTGGAGGAGCTCCAGGCTCGTACATCAGGTATTACATTGTCATTGGGTGGAGGAGCTCCGGACTCACACATCTGTCAGATATTACATTGTCATTGGGGTGGAGGAGCTCCTGACTTGTACAGATATTACATTGTCATTGGGGTGGAGGAGCTCCGGACTAGTATAGATATTACATTGTCATTGAGGTGGAGGAGCTCCGGACTCGTGCATCAGATATTACATTGACATTGGGGTGGAGGAGCTCCGGACTCGTGCATCAGATATTACATTGTCATTGGGGTGGAGGAGCTCCGGAATCTTACATCAGATATTACATTGTCATTGGGGTGGAGGAGCTCCGGAATCGTACATCTATCAGATATTACATTGTCATTGGGTTGGAGGAGCTCCGGACTCGTACATCAGATATTACACTGTCATTGGGGTGGAGGAGCTCCGGACTCGTACATCAGATATTACATTGTCATTGGGGTGGAGGAGCTCTGGACTCTTGCATCAGATATTACATTGTCATTGGGGTGGAGAAGCTCCGGAATCGTGCATCAGATATTACATTGCCATTGGGGTGGAGGAGCTCCGGAATCGTGCATCAGATATTACATTGTCATTGGGGTGGAGGAGCTCCGGACTCGTACATCAGATATTACATTGTTATTGGGGTGGAGGAGCTCCGGACTCGTAAATCAGATATTACATTGTTTTTGGGGTGGAGGAGCTCCGGACTCGTAAATCAGATATTACATGGTTATTGGGGTGGAGGAGCTCCGGACTCGTAAATCAGATATTACATTGTTATTGGGGTGGAGGAGCTCCGGACTCGTACATCAGATATTACATTGTCATTGGGATGGAGGAGCTCCGGAATCGTACAGATATCACATTGTCATTGGGGTGGAGGAGCTCCGGACTGGTACATCAGATATTACATTTTTATTGGGGTGGAGGAACTCCGGACTCGTACATCAGATATTACATTGTCATTGGGGTGGAGGAGCTCCGGACTCGTACATCAGATATTACATTGTCATTGGGGTGGAGGAGCTCCGGACTCGTACATCTGATATTACATTGTCACTGGGGTGGAGGAGCTCCGGAATCGTACTGATATCACATTGTCATTCGGGTGGAGGAGCTCCGGACTCGTACATCAGATATTACATTGACATTGGGGTGGTGGAGCTCCGGACTCGTACATCAGTTATTACATTGTCATTGGGGTGGAGGAGCTCCGGACTCGTACATCAGATATTACATTTTCATTGGGGTGGAGGAGCTCCGGACTCGTACATCAGATATTACATTGTCATTGGGGTGGAGGAGCTCCGGACTCGTACATCAGGTATTACATTGTCTTTGCTGTGGAGGAGCTCCGGACTCGTACATCAGATATTCCATTGTCATTGGGGTGGAGGAGCTCCAGAATCGTACATCAGATATTACATTGTCATTGGGGTGGAGGAGCTCCGGACTGGTACAGATATTACATTGTCATTGGGGTGGAGGAGCTCCGGATTCGTACATCAGATATTACATTTATATCGGGGTGGAGGAGCTCCGGACTGGTACAGATATTACGTTGTCATTGGGGTGGAGGAGCTCCGGAATCGTACATCAGATATTACATTGTCATTGGGGTGGAGGAGCTCCGGACTGGTACAGATATTACATTGTCATTGGGGTGGAGGAGCTCCGGACTCGTACATCAGATATTCCATTTTCAATGGGGTGAAGGAGCTCCGGAATCGTACATCAGATATTACATTGTCATTGGGTGGAGGAGCTCCGGACTCGTACATCAGATATTACATTGTCATTGGGTGGAGGAGCTCCGGACTCGTACAGATATTACATTGTCATTGGGGTGGAGGAGCTCCGGACTCGTACATCACATATTACATTGTCATTTGGGTGGAGGAGCTCCGGAGACTTGTACTTCAGATACTACATTGTTATTGGGGTGGAGGAGATCCGGAATAGTACATCTGATATTTCATTGTCATTGGGGTGGAGGAGCTCCGGACTCGTACAGATATTACATTGTCATTGGGGTGGAGGAGCTCCAGTATCGTACATCAGATATTACATTGACATTGGGGTGGAGGAGCTCCGGACTCGTACATCAGATATTACATTGTCATTGGAGTGGAGGAGCTCCGGACTCGTACTTTAGATATTACATTGTCATTGGAGTGGAGGAGCTCCGGACTCGTACATCATATATTACATTGTCATTGGGTTGGAGGAGCTCCGGAATTGTACATCTATCAGATATTACATTGTCATTGGAGTGGAGGAGCTCCGGACTCGTACATCAGATATTGTCATTGGGGTGGAGGAGCTCCGGAATCGTACATCAGGTATTACATTGTCATTAGGGTGAAGGAGCTCCGGACTCGTAAATCAGATATTACATTGTCATTGGGGTGGAGGAGCTCCGGACTCGTCCATCAAATATTACATTGTCATTGGGGTGGAGGAGCTCCGGACTCGTATACAAGATATTACATTGTCATTGGGGTGGAGGAGCTCCGGACTCGTATACAAGATATTATATTGTCATTGGAGTGGAGGAGCTCCGGACTCGTACATCAGATATTACATTGTCATTGGAGTGGAGGAGCTCCGGACTTGTACATCAGATATTACATTGTCATTGGGGTGGAGGAGCTCCGGACTCGTATATCAGATATTACATTGTCATTGGGGTGGAGGAGCTCCAGACTCGTACATCAGATATTACATTGTCATTGGGGTGGAGGAGCTCCAGACTCGTACATCAGATATTACATTGTCATTGGGGTGGAGGAGCTCGTGATTCGTACATCAGATATTATATTGTCATTGGGGTGGAGGAGCTCCGGACTCGTACATCAGATATTACATTGTCATTGGGGTGGAGGAGCTCCGGAATCGTACATCAGGTATTACATTGTCATTGGAGTGGAGGAGTTCCGTACTCGTACAGATATTACATTGTCATTAGGTTGGAGGAGCTCCGGACTCGTACAGATATTACATTTTCATTGGAGTGGAGGAGCTCCGGATTCGTACATCAGATATTACATTGTCATTGGGGTGGAGGAGCTCCGGATTCGTACATCAGATATTACATTGTCATTGGAGTGGAGGAGCTCCGGACTCGTACATCAGATATTACATTGTCATTGGAGTGGAGGAGCTCCGAATTCGTACATCAGATATTACATTTTCATTGGAGTGGAGGAGCTCCGGACTCACACATCTGTCAGATATTACATTGTCATTGGGGTGGAGGAGCTCCAGACTCGTACATCATATGTTATCTCCGGGGAAACAATCTGGTTGGACATTTCTGCCCCATGTGACTCTGGTGGCCATCTTGGGTCAGGCAGAGTCTATCTAAGCCCCTGGCTCCGAGGCTCGGTGTGGATTCTGGGAGAGGTCAGTGCAGGGAGAGTGACTAGAGGTAGGGAAAGGTTCTAGATGAGTCGGGATAGGCAACTTCCTGTACCCCCTCCCCCCCCCCCCTTCCAGTGTATATCCAGTGATGGAGACCCTCACATTACACACCGACCTGAGATTGTCTGATACGTCTGTACCCCGGGTGGCCAAAATCCTCGTCATGTCAGCCAGCGGCAGCTGCAGGGGAGAGTTCCCTCAACCACCGCTAAAGCCTGGGGTGGTGACATCACTCATAGCCACACCCTTTGTTGGTGCTCCCTCCTGTACCATCGTCGGTGCTCCCCCCTCTCCGTCGTCTGTGCTCCCCCCTCTCCGTCGCCTGTGCTCCCCCCTCTCCCATCGTCGGTGCTCCCTTTTCTCCATTATTGGTACTCCCCTCTCTGCTTTTGGAGCTCCCACGACGAAGAGAAGGGAGCACCGATGACGAAAAGGAGGGAGCACAGACGACGGAGAGGGGGGAGCACAGGCGACGGAGAGGGGGGGAGCACCGACGACGGAGAGGGGGGGAGCACCGATGAGGAGGTGCTCCCTCCTCCTCCGTCGTCGGTGCCCTTCCCTCTCCGTCGTCGGTGCTCCCCCCTCTACCGTCGCCGGTGCTCCCCCCTCTACCGTCGCCGGTGCTCCCTCCCAGACGCGGACTGACCATTTGGAAACTTGGGCACTGCTCGAGGGCCCGGGGTCAGTAGGGGGCCCCATGAGATGCCCCTGGTACCATTTTCATAGGCTATTTTGAGTTTGGGCAAGGACACAGGGGCCCCATGATCCCCTATTGCCCGGGGGGCCCCATGAGTTGTCAGTCCGCCCCTGCTCCCTCCTCTCCCCTGCAGCTGCTTATTGACACCAGGGGGCCGAATCATGTGACCAGACCGGAGTTACATATAGAGCGGAGGTGATCGGAGGGGCGGGGGAGGGGCGTTGTTCGGACATGTTAGGTGTAGGTTGGAATTCTACTTTAATAATCACATTTTCTCGGACGGACGCTGGCTCAGGCCGACCATCCAGCCACGTTCTCGGGGGACCGCCAGAGAGAACAATAGTGTCCATGTCAAGGCCTAACGGTCCATTATACATTTATATTCTATAACCTTCCTATGAAGAGCGATACACAGAAATCATAACCTGTATTCAGAGGAACCTCACCTCCCGGGGGGGCTGGGACTGAGCAGCTGAGCGACCTCCAGGGACGAGCAGAAAAAGGCCCAAAACAGCAGACAGGAGAAGTAATGGATCCACGTCTGAGGACAGAGAGGAAGGATTAGTGTCTGGTACCGAGGTCCGATTCTGAGGTCCGGTACCGAGGTCCGGTACCGAGGTCCGATACTGAGGTCCGATACCGAGGTCCGATACTGAGGTCCGATACTGGTACTGAGGTCCGATACTGAGGTCTGGTACTGATACTGAGGTCCGGTACTGAGGTCCGGTACTGAGGTCCGGTACTGAGGTCCGGTACTGAGGTCCGGTACTGAGGTCCGGTACTGAGGTCCGGTACTGAGGTCCGGTACTGGTACTGAGGTCCGGTACTGGTACTGAGGTCCGTTACTGAGGTCTGATACTGAGGTCCGGTACTGAGGTCTGATACTGGTACTGAGGTCTGGTACTGAGGTCTGGTACTGAGGTCTGGTACTGGTACTGAGGTCTGGTACTGAGGTCTGGTACTGAGGTCCGGTACTGAGGTCCGGTACTGGTACTGAGGTCTGGTACTGAGGTCCGGTACTGAGGTCCGGTACTGAGGTCCGGTACTGAGGTCCGGTACTGAGGTCCGGTACTGAGGTCCGGTACTGGTACTGAGGTCCGGTACTGGTACTGAGGTCCGGTACTGGTACTGAGGTCCGTTACTGAGGTCTGATACTGAGGTCCGGTACTGGTACTGAGGTCTGGTACTGAGGTCCGATACTGGTACTGAGGTCTGGTACTGAGGTCTGATACTGGTACTGAGGTCCGGTACTGAGGTCCGGTACTGAGGTCCGGTACTGAGGTCCGGTACTGAGGTCCGGTACTGAGGTCCGGTACTGGTACTGAGGTCTGATACTGGTACTGAGGCCTGTTACTGGTACTGAGGTCTGGTACTGACGTCTGATACTGGTACTGAGGTCTGGTACTGAGGTCTGGTACTGAGGTCCGATACTGAGGTTCGGTACTGAGGTCCGGTACTGAGGTTCGGTACTGAGGTCCGATACTGAGGTCTGGTACTGATACTGAGGTCCGATACTGAGGTCCGTTACTGAGGTCCGATACTGAGGTCCGATACTGAGGTCCGGTACTGGTACTGAGGTCTGGTACTGAGGTCCGGTACTGAGGTCCGGTACTGAGGTCCGGTACTGAGGTCCGGTACTGAGGTCCGGTACGGAAGTCCGGTACGGAGGTCCTGAGGTCTGTTACTGGTACTGAGGTCTGTTACTGAGGTCTGATACTGGTACTGAGGTCTGGTACTGAGGTCTGGTACTGAGGTCTGGTACTGAGGTCTGGTACTGAGGTCTGGTACTGGTACTGAGGTCCGATACTGAGGTCCGTTACTGAGGTCCGATACTGAGGTCCGATACTGAGGTCCGGTACTGGTACTGAGGTCTGGTACTGAGGTCCGGTACTGAGGTCCGGTACTGAGGTCCGGTACTGAGGTCCGGTACTGAGGTCCGGTACGGAAGTCCGGTACGGAGGTCCTGAGGTCTGTTACTGGTACTGAGGTCTGTTACTGAGGTCTGATACTGGTACTGAGGTCTGGTACTGAGGTCTGGTACTGAGGTCTGGTACTGAGGTCTGGTACTGAGGTCTGGTACTGGTACTGAGGTCTGGTACTGAGGTCTGGTACTGAGGTCCGGTACTGAGGTCCGGTACTGAGGTCCGGTACTGAGGTCCGGTACTGAGGTCCGGTACTGGTACTGAGGTCTGGTACTGGTACTGAGGTCCGGTACTGAGGTCCGGTACTGAGGTCCGGTACTGAGGTCCGGTACTGAGGTCCGGTACTGAGGTCCGGTACTGGTACTGAGGTCCGGTACTGGTACTGAGGTCCGGTACTGGTACTGAGGTCCGTTACTGAGGTCTGATACTGAGGTCCGGTACTGGTACTGAGGTCTGGTACTGAGGTCCGATACTGGTACTGAGGTCTGGTACTGAGGTCTGTTACTGAGGTCTGGTACTGAGGTCCGGTACTGGTACTGAGGTCCGGTACTGAGGTCCGGTACTGAGGTCCGGTACTGAGGTCCGATACTGAGGTCCGATACTGAGGTCCGGTACTGAGGTCTGATACTGGTACTGAGGTCTGTTACTGGTACTGAGGTCTGTTACTGAGGTCTGATACTGGTACTGAGGTCTGGTACTGAGGTCTGATACTGGTACTGAGGTCTGGTACTGAGGTCTGGTACTGAGGTCCGATACTGAGGTTCGGTACTGAGGTCCGATACTGAGGTTCGGTACTGAGGTCCGATACTGAGGTCTGGTACTGATACTGAGGTCCGATACTGAGGTCCGTTACTGAGGTCCGATACTGAGGTCCGATACTGGTACTGAGGTCTGGTACTGAGGTCCGGTACTGAGGTCCGGTACTGAGGTCCGGTACTGAGGTCCGGTACTGAGGTCCGGTACTGAGGTCCGGTACGGAAGTCCGGTACGGAAGTCCGGTACGGAGGTCCTGAGGTCTGTTACTGGTACTGAGGTCTGGTACTGAGGTCTGATACTGGTACTGAGGTCTGGTACTGAGGTCTGGTACTGAGGTCCGGTACTGAGGTCCGGTACTGGTACTGAGGTCTGGTACTGGTACTGAGGTCTGATACGGAGGTCCAATAATTGCTATATTGTGTCTGTGGCGTGTGTGATATCCCCGAAGCCTCGAAACGGAAGCCTCTGATTGGTTGTACAGAACTGCGCCCCCGAATGGAGGAGATTGGAGGGATCACTGAATACAACTCACCGAGAGGAGGATACAGAGGAGGCGGGACGGCCAATAGTGCTGATCAGAGAGGAACCCGGGAAGACTCAGCCAGAGGATGGAATGTACCAAGAATCCTGAGAGAGGAGAACAGAGATCAGAGAGCCACACAAACATCAATCATCACCTCCGACATCCACCAATGGGATCAGAGATCGAACAATCCGCAGGAGAGACTGAGCATCCCCCCCCCCCCTCCCCGACTACCCAACTCTGACCCCCTCCACTTATTGTGATCATCATCTCCTGTACTATGTCCGCAGTCTCTAGTCATCTCCTGTACTGTGTCCGCAGTCTCTGGTCATCTCCTGTACTATGTCCGCAGTCTCTAGTCATCTCCTGTACTGTGTCCGCAGTCTCTGGTCATCTCTGTACTGTCCGCAGTCTCTGGTCATCTCCTGTACTGTGTCCGCAGTCTCTGGTCATCTCCTGTACTGTGTCCGCAGTCTCTGGTCATCTCCTGCACTATGTCCGCAGTCTCTGGTCATCTCCTGTACTGTGTCTGCAGTCTCTGGTCATCTCCTGTACTGTGTCCGCAGTCTCTGGTCATCCCCTGTACTGTGTCCGCAGTCTCTGGTCATCTCCTGTACTGTGTCCGCAGTCTCTGACCATCTCCTGTACTGTGTCCGCAGTCTCTGGTCATCTCCTGCACTATGTCCGCAGTCTCTGGTCATCTCCTGTACTGTGTCTGCAGTCTCTGGTCATCTCCTGTACTGTGTCCGCAGTCTCTGGTCATCCCCTGTACTGTGTCCGCAGTCTCTGGTCATCCCCTGTACTATGTCCGCAGTCTCTGGTCATCTCCTGTACTGTGTCCGCAGTCTCTGGTCATCTCCTGTACTGTGTCCGCAGTCTCTGGTCATCTCTGTACTGTCCGCAGTCTCTGGTCATCTCCTGTACTGTGTCCGCAGTCTCTGGTCATCTCCTGTACTGTGTCCGCAGTCTCTGGTCATCTCCTGTACTGTGTCCGCAGTCTCTGGTCATCTCTGTACTGTCCGCAGTCTCTGGTCGTCTCCTGTACTGTGTCCGCAGTCTCTGGTCGTCTCCTTTACTGTGTCCGCAGTCTCTGACCGTCTCCTGTACTGTGTCCGCAGTCTCTGGTCGTCTCCTTTACTGTGTCCGCAGTCTCTGACCGTCTCCTGTACTGTGTCCGCAGTCTCTGGTCGTCTCCTGTACTGTGTCCGCAGTCTCTGGTCATCCCCTGTACTGTGTCCGCAGTCTCTGGTCATCTCCTGTACTGTGTCCGCAGTCTCTGGTCATCTCCTGTACTATGTCCGCAGTCTCTGGTCATCCCTGTACTGTGTCCGCAGTCTCTGGTCATCTCCTGTACTGTGTCCGCAGTCTCTGGTCATCTCCTGTACTGTGTCCGCAGTCTCTGGTCATCTCTGTACTGTCCGCAGTCTCTGGTCATCTCCTGTACTGTGTCCGCAGTCTCTGACCATCTCCTGTACTGTGTCCGCAGTCTCTGGTCATCTCCTGCACTATGTCCGCAGTCTCTGGTCATCTCCTGTACTGTGTCCGCAGTCTCTGGTCATCTCCTGTACTGTGTCCGCAGTCTCTGGTCATCCCCTGTACTGTGTCCGCAGTCTCTGGTCATCCCCTGTACTGTGTCCGCAGTCTCTGGTCATCCCCTGTACTATGTCCGCAGTCTCTGGTCATCTCCTGTACTGTGTCCGCAGTCTCTGGTCATCTCCTGTACTGTGTCCGCAGTCTCTGGTCATCTCTGTACTGTCCGCAGTCTCTGGTCATCTCCTGTACTGTGTCCGCAGTCTCTGGTCATCTCCTGTACTGTGTCCGCAGTCTCTGGTCATCTCTGTACTGTCCGCAGTCTCTGGTCGTCTCCTGTACTGTGTCCGCAGTCTCTGGTCGTCTCCTTTACTGTGTCCGCAGTCTCTGACCGTCTCCTGTACTGTGTCCGCAGTCTCTGGTCGTCTCCTGTACTGTGTCCGCAGTCTCTGGTCATCCCCTGTACTGTGTCCGCAGTCTCTGGTCATCTCCTGTACTGTGTCCGCAGTCTCTGGTCATCTCCTGTACTATGTCCGCAGTCTCTGGTCATCCCTGTACTGTGTCCGCAGTCTCTGGTCATCTCCTGTACTGTGTCCGCAGTCTCTGGTCATCTCCTGTACTGTGTCCGCAGTCTCTGGTCATCTCTGTACTGTCCGCAGTCTCTGGTCATCTCCTGTACTGTGTCCGCAGTCTCTGGTCGTCTCCTGTACTGTGTCCGCAGTCTCTGGTCGTCTCCTGTACTGTGTCCGCAGTCTCTGGTCGTCTCCTGTACTGTGTCCGCAGTCTCTGGTCGTCTCCTGTACTGTGTCCGCAGTCTCCGACCGTCTCCTGTACTGTGTCCGCAGTCTCCGGTCGTCTCCTGTACTGTCCGCAGTCTCCGGTCATCTCCTGTACTGTGTCCGCAGTCTCCGGTCATCTCCTGTACTGTGTCCGCAGTCTCTGGTCATCTCCTGTACTGTGTCCGCAGTCTCCGGTCATCTCCTGTACTGTGTCCGCAGTCTCTGGTCATCTCCTGTACTGTGTCCGCAGTCTCTGGTCATCTCCTGTACTGTGTCCGCAGTCTCTGGTCATCTCCTGTACTGTGTCCGCAGTCTCTGGTCATCTCCTGTACTGTGTCCGCAGTCTCTGGTCCTCTCCTGTACTATGTCTGCAGTCTCTGGTCATCCCCTGTACTATGTCCGCAGTCTCTGGTCGTCTCCTGTACTGTGTCCGCAGTCTCTGGTCATCTCCTGTACTGTGTCCGCAGTCTCTGGTCATCTCCTGTACTGTGTCCGCAGTCTCTGGTCATCTCCTGTACTATGTCCGCAGTCTCTGGTCATCTCCTGTACTATGTCCGCAGTCTCTGGTCATCTCCTGTACTGTGTCCGCAGTCTCTGGTCATCTCCTGTACTGTGTCCGCAGTCTCTGGTCATCTCCTGTACTATGTCCGCAGTCTCTGGTCATCTCCTGTACTATGTCCGCAGTCTCTGGTCATCTCCTGTACTGTGTCTGCAGTCTCTGGTCATCCCTGTACTGTGTCCGCAGTCTCTGGTCATCTCCTGTACTGTGTCCGCAGTCTCTGGTCATCCCTGTACTGTGTCCGCAGTCTCTGGTCATCTCCTGTACTGTGTCCGCAGTCTCTGGTCGTCTCCTGTACTATGTCCGCAGTCTCTGGTCATCTCCTGTACTATGTCCACAGTCTCTGACAGTCAGTGGTGATGTTGGTTGCTCTGCAGACACACAATACTTTCTGATTGGTGATCGCAGCCTCTCACATGTGATTGATGATGGAGAGACTGGCTGTGATTGGTCGGCTCTGGATGCAGACTGTCTGTGTCTGGGGTCGATCATTCCCAGGTAATCCCTCCATGGCTTGCAGCCCACAGCCAATCACTGCGATCCCTCCCACCCCATAATCAGAGGTGTGATTGGGGCCCTATGGGCCGGCTTTGGGCCCCCTAATTGATATAATTGAGGATTGGTTTTCCTCTCCCCACTCCCCAGGCCACCCTCAGTAACCCTTTCCTCCCTGATCCTGCGGGTGGACGTCATGTCCCAGCCATTGATGTCTGAAGACGCATCACTTCCTCTTCACTTCTGAAGACGAAAAGGTCGACTTTTATCTACGGGAACTTATATTTATTAATTTTTAGAATAGCCGATCAAAAAAAAAAAAAAAAAATTGCAGATTTTTTTTTTAGTTTTGTTTTTAGTAGATTAAAAAAGCTGCTATTTTTTTATCAACTAAAATCAAAACAAAAAAAAAATAAAATCTGCAATTTCTTTTTAATCGACTAAAATCAAAACTAAAAAAAATAAAATGTGCAATTTTTTTTTTTAGTTTTGATTTTTGTCGATAAAAAAAAAAATTGCAGATTTTTGTTTAGTTTTGTTTTTAGTAGATTTTTTATCTGCAATTTTGTTTATCAACTAAAATCAAAACAAAACTAAAAAAAAAAAAAAATCTGCAATTTGTTTTTTTAATCAACTAAAATTAAAACTAAAAAAAATAAAATGTGCAATTTTTTTTTAATTGACTGAAAACTAAACTAAAAAAATCTGCAATTTTTTTTTTAGTTTTGTTTAGATTTTTGTCGATAAAAAAATTGCAGATTTTTGTTTAGTTTTGTTTTTAGTCGATAAAAAAAAAAATTGCAGATTTTTTTTATCAACTAAAATCAAAACAAAACTAAAAAAAAATCTTTTTGATTTTAGTTTTGATCCTGCGGATGGACATCACGTCCCAGCCATTGCTGTCTGAAGACGCATCACTTCCTGTTCACTTCCGAAGAAAACAAAAAGGTCAACTTTGATCTCCGGGCACTTTTATTTATTCATTTTTAGAATAGCCGAACAAAAAAGGAAAAAAAAAAAAAAAAAATTGCAGATTTTTTTTTTAAGTTTTGTTTGGATTTTAGTAGATTAAAAAAAAAAAAATCTGCTTTTTTTTATCGACTAAAATCAAAACAAAAACTAAAAAAAAAATAAAATCTGCAAATCTGTCGACCTTTTTGTTTTCTTCGGAAGTGAACAGGAAGTGATGCGTCTTCAGACATCAATACCTGGGACATGACATCCACCCGCAGGATCAAAACTAAAATCAAAACAAAACCAAAATTTGCAATTTTTTTTTTATCGCATAAATTCAAAAAAAAAAAAAAAATTGCAGATTTTTTTTAGTTTTGTTTTGATTTTAGTTTTGATCCTGCGGGTGGACGTCATGTCCCAGGTATTGATGTCTGAAGACGCATCACTTCCTGTTCACTTCCGAAGAAAACAAAAAGGTTGACTTTTATCTCCAGGAACTTTTATTTGTTCATTTTTAGAATAGCCGATCAAAAAAGAAAAAAAAAAAATAACAAAAGAAAAAATTGCAGATTTTTTTTTTAGTTTTGGGTTTGATTTTAGTCGATAAAAAAAAAAAATCAGCAATTTTTTTTAATCGACTATCGACTAAAATCAAAACTAAAAACAAAAAAAAAAAAAAGCTGCAATTTTTTGTTTTTTTTTTATCGACTAAAATCAAAACAAAACTGAAAAAAAATTGCATCATTTTTTTTTTTTTTTTTTTAGTTCTGTTTCGATTTTAGTCAATTACAAAAAAAATTGCATTTTTTTATCCACTAAAATCAAAACAAAACTAAAAAAAAAAAAAAAAAAAAAAAAAAAGATGCAATGATTTTTTTAGTTTTGTTTTGATCCTGCGGGTGGACGTTAAGTCCCAGCCATTGATTTTTGAAGACGCCTCACTTCCTGTTCACTTCCGAAGAAAACAAAAAGGTCGATTTTTATCTCCGGGAACTTTTATTTATTCATTTTTAGAATAGCCGATCAAAAAAGAAAAATAAAGAAAAAAGAAAAAATTGCAGCTTTTTTTTTTTTTAGTTTTGATTGATTTTAGGCGATTAAAAAAAAAAAATCTGACATTTTTTTATCGACTAAAATCAATTGCCTAAAATCAAAACAAAAAAAAAAAAAAATGCAATTTTTTCTTTATTTTTCTTTTTTGATCGGCTATTCTAAAAATGAATAAATAAAAGTTCCCGGAGATAAAAGTCGACCTTTTTGTTTTCTTCGGAAGTGAACAGGAAGTGAGGCGTCTTTAAAAAGCAATGGCTGGGACTTGACGTCCACCCAGGGATCAAAACTAAAACTAAAAAAATCTGCAATTTTTTGTTTTTTTATCGACTAAAATCAAAACAAAACTAAAAAAATAATTGCATCTTTTTTTTTTTTTTTTTTTTTAAGTTTTGTTTTGATTTTAGTGGATAAAAAAAAATGCAATTTTTTTTTATCGACTAAAATCAAAACAAAACTAAAAAAAAAAAAAACTGCAATTTGTTTTTGTAATTGACTAAAATCGACACAGAACTAAAAAAAAAAAAAATGATGCAATTTTTTTTTTAGTTTTGTTTTGATTGTAGTCGATAAAAAAAAAAAAATTGCAGATTTTTTTAGTTTTAGTTTTGATCCTGCAGGTGGACGTCAAGTCCCAGCCATTGATTTTTAAAGACGCCTCACTTCCTGTTCACTTCCGAAGAAAACAAAAAGGTCGACTTTTATCTCCGGGAACTTTTATTTATTCATTTTTAGAATAGCCGATCAAAAAAGAAAAAACAAAAGCAAAAAGAAAAAAAATTGCAGCTTTTTTTTTTTTAGTTTTGATTTTAGTCAATAAAAAAAAAAATCAGCAATTTTTTTTAATCAACTAAAATCAAACCCAAAACTAAAAAAAAAATCTGCAATTTTTTCTTTTGTTTTTTTTTTTTCTTATAGATCGGCTATTCTAAAAATGAACAAATAAAAGTTCCCGGAGATAAAAGTCAACCTTTTTGTTTTCTTCGGAAGTGAACAGGAAGTGATGCGTCTTCAGACATCAATGGCTGGGACATGACGTCCACCCGCAGGATCAAAACTAAAATCAAAACAAATCTAAAAATAAAATGTGCAATTTATTTTTATTGATTGAAATCAAAACTAAAAAAAAATCTGCAAACTATTTTTTTTTAATCGACTAAAATCAAAACAAAACTAAAAAAAAAAAAACTGCAATTTTTTTTTGTAGTTGACTAAAATCGACACAGAACTAAAAAAAAAAAAAAAAATCTGCAATTTTTTTTTCTTTTGTTTGGATTTTAGTCGATTAAAAAAAAAATAGTTTTTTTTTTAGTTTTGTTTTTAGTAGATTAAAAATATATCTGCAATTTTTTTTATCGACTAAAATCAACACAAAACTAAAAAAAAAAACTGCAATTTTTTTTGTAATCGACTAAAATCAAAACAAAACAAAAAAAATCTGCAATTTTTTTTTTAGTTTTGTTTTTAGTCGATAAAAAAAATTGCAGTTTTTTTTTTTAGTTTTGTTTTGATTTTAGTCGATTACAAAAAAAATTGCAGTTTTTTTTTTTAGTTTTGTTTTGATTTTAGTCGATAAAAAAAAATTGCAGTTTTTTTTTTTTAGTTTTGTTTTGATTTTAGTCGATTACAAAAAAAATTGCAGTTTTTTTTTTTAGTTTTGTTTTGATTTTAGTCGATAAAAAAAATTGCAGTTTTTTTTTTTTAGTTTTGTTTTTAGGAAAAAAAAAAAAAAAAATTTGCATTAAAGAACCCCGAAATCACTTTTGCGAGACAATAGCCACCAAGGGCCCATGCGCCTTGTTCTCGAAGAGTGATCCACATTCAGGCGGCTCTTCAGATACGCGTCGTTTCGCTTTCTTACCGCCAGCGTTTACTCATCGAATCCCCAATCCAGAGCGCCACAACCGGCTGCACCGCGATGCTGGCAGGGTGGCCCCGCCTGCTGAAATGGGTCGCACTCAGCAGGCGGTACGCCCATCGAAAGTGACGGGGGGGGGGGGGTAGAATTCCTGCCACGGAGCTCAGCATGTGGGATGTGCACCCATGACTAAAGGGGTAACATTGGGGGGTGGTAAAATGCAGCTCAAACATGTTTTACTGCCCCCCCGCTAGAGTGAATGAGCCCCACAGACCACACGGGGAGGGGGACACATACATGATAACACGGCGAGATTTCTGTACAATCACATCTGATAAAACGATAAAAATAGGAGATGGAACCTGCGCTGAGCAGACCCCCGGCCAGCACCACTCGCCTCCCCGTCCTCTGAGTCCGGACGTTGGTTGGATGGTAGCAGAAGGCCAGGCCCAGGAGCCCCAGGGCAGCGCTGCACCCACACACCACATGATAGGTGGGGGAGGGGAGGACCAGGTCCGTGCCACAATCCCTGGACGCACAGCACAGCCTCGGTAATCTCAGGGAGGCCATACACAGGATGATGGAGGATCTGGTGGGATCAGGACTGCAGGAAGACCAAAGGATGAATGATGGAGGAACCAGAGGGATCAGACAATGGAGGATGTGGGAAGACCACGCATGGAATGGTGGAGGATCTGGAGGAATCAGATAATGGAAGATCCGGGAAGACCACGCATGGAATGGTGGAGGACCTGGAGGGATCAGACAATGGAGGATCCGGGAAGACCACGCATGGAATGGTGGAGGACCTGGAGGGATCAGACAATGGAGGATCCGGGAAGACCACGCATGGAATGGTGGAGGACCTGGAGGGATCAGACAATGGAGGATCCGGGAAGACCACGCATGGAATGGTGGAGGACCTGGAGGGATCAGACAATGGAGGATCCGGGAAGACCACGCATGGAATGGTGGAGGACCTGGAGGGATCAGACAATGGAGGATCCGGGAAGACCACGCATGGAATGGTGGAGGACCTGGAGGGATCAGACAATGGAGGATCCGGGAAGACCACGCATGAAATGGTGGAGGACCTGGAGGGATCAGACAATGGAGGATCCGGGAAGACCACGCATGGAATGGTGGAGGACCTGGAGGGATCAGACAATGGAGGATCCGGGAAGACCACGCATGGAATGGTGGAGGACCTGGAGGGATCAGACAATGGAGGATCCGGGAAGACCACGCATGGAATGGTGGAGGACCTGGAATTATCAGACAATGGAGGATCTGGGAAGACCACGCATGGAATAGTGGAGGACCTGGAGGGATCAGATGAAGGAGGATCCGGGAAGACCACGTATGGAATGGTGGAGGACCTGGAGGGATCAGACAATGGAGGATCCGGGAAGACCACGCATGAAATGGTGGAGGACCTGGAGGGATCAGACAATGGAGGATCCGGGAAGACCACGCATGGAATGGTGGAGGACCTGGAGGGATCAGACAATGGAGGATCCGGGAAGACCACGCATGGAATGGTGGAGGACCTGGAGGGATCAGACAATGGAGGATCTGGGAAGACCACGCATGGAATAGTGGAGGACCTGGAGGGATCAGATGAAGGAGGATCCAGGAAGACCACGCATGGAATGGTGGAGGACCTGGAGGGATCAGACAATGGAGGATCCGGGAAGACCACGCATGAAATGGTGGAGGACCTGGAGGGATCAGACAATGGAGGATCCGGGAAGACCACGCATGGAATGGTGGAGGACCTGGAGGGATCAGACAATGGAGGATCCGGGAAGACCACGCATGGAATGGTGGAGGACCTGGAGGGATCAGACAATGGAGGATCCGGGAAGACCACGCATGGAATGGTGGAGGACCTGGAATTATCAGACAATGGAGGATCTGGGAAGACCACGCATGGAATAGTGGAGGACCTGGAGGGATCAGATGAAGGAGGATCCAGGAAGACCACGCATGGAATAGTGGAGGACCTGGAGGGATCAGATGAAGGAGGATCCAGGAAGACAACGGAACAGAGAATCTGGGAAGACAACGCATGGAATGGTGGAGGATCTGGAGGAATCAGACAATGGAGGATCCAGGTAAACCATGGAACGAATGATCCTGGAAGACCATGGAATGGAGGACAGGGGAAGACCATGGAATGGAGGATCCGGGAAGACCATGGAATGGAAAATCCAGGAGGACCATGAAAAGGAGGATCCAAGAAGACCATGGCACAAAGGACTTGTGAGGACCATGGAATAAAGGATCTGGAAGAACCATGGCATGAAGGATCCAGAAGGATCATGGAATGGAGGATCAGGGAGGACCATGGAATGGAGGATCCAGGATGACCATGGAATGGAGGATCCAGGAGGACCATGGAATGGAGGATCCAGGAGGACCGTGAAATAGAGGATCAGGGAGGACCATGGAATGGAGGATCCAGGAGGACCATGGAATGGAGGATCAAGGAGGACCATGGAATGGAGGTTCAGGGAGGACCATGGAATGGAGGATCAGTGAGGACCATGGAATGGAGCATCCAGGAGGACCATGGAATGGAGGATCCAGGAGGACCATGGAATGGAGGATCAGGAAGGACCATGGAATGGAGAATCATGGAGGACCATGGAATGGAGGATCAGGGAGGACCATGGAATGGAGGATCCAGGAGGTCCATGGAATGGAGGATCAGGGAGGACCATGGCATGGAGGATCCAGGAGGACCATGGAATGGAGGATCAGGGAGGACCATGGAATGGAGGATCAGTGAGGACCATGGAATGGAGGATCCGAGAGGACCATGGAATGGAGGATCAGGGAGGACCATGGCATGGAGGATCCAGGAGGACCATGGAATAAAGGATCTGGGAAGACCATGGAATGGAGGATCAGTGAGGACCATGGAATGGAGGATCCAGGAGGACCATGGAATGGAGGAACAGTGAGGACCATGGAACAAAGGATCAGGGAGGACCATAGAATGGAAGATCAGGGAGGACCATGGAATGGAGGATCCAGGATGACCATGGAATGGAGGATCCAGGAGGACCATGGAACGGAGGATCCAGGAGGACCATGAAATAGAGGATCAGGGGGGACTATGGAATGGAGGATCAGTGAGGACCATGAACTGGAGGAACAGTGAGGACCATGGAATGGAGGATCCAGGAGGACCATGGAATGGAGGATCAGAGAGGACCATGGAATGGAGGATCAGTGAGGACCATGAAAAGGAGGAACAGTGAGGACCATGGAATGGAGGATCCAGGAGGACCATGGAATGGAGGATCAGGAAGGATCATGGAATGGAGGATCATGGAGGACCATGGAATAGAGGATCAGGGAGGACCATGGAATAGAGGATCAGGGAGGACCATGGAATGGAGGATCAGGGAGGACCATGGCACGGAGGAGCCGGGAGGACCATGGAATAGAAGATCAGGGAGGACCATGGAATGGAGGATCTGGGAGGACCATGGAATGGAGGATCTGGGAGGACCATGGAATGGAGGATCAGGGAGGACCATGGCATGGAGGATCCGGGAGGACCATGGAATAAAGGATCAGGGAGGACCATGGAATGGAGGATCAGTGAGGACCATGGAATGGAGGATCCAGGAGGACCATGGAATAGAGGATCCAGGAGGACCATGGAACCGAGGATCAGGGAGGACCATGGCATGGAGGATCAGTGAGGACCATGGAATAGAGGATCAGGGAGGACCATGGAATGGAGGATCCAGAAGGACCATGGAATTGAGGATCCAGGAGGACCATGGAATGGAGGAACAGTGAGGACCATGGAATAGAGGATCAGGGAGGACCATGGAATGGAGGATCCAGAAGGACCATGGAATAGAGGATCCGGGAGGACCATGGAATGGAGGATCAGGGAGAACCATGGAATGGAGGATCAGGGAGGACCATGAAATGGAGGATCAGGGAGGACCATGGAATGGAGGATCCGGGAGGACCATGGAATGGAGGATCAGGGAGGACCATGGCACGGAGGATCCAGGAGGACCATGGAATGGAGGATCCGGGAGGACCATGGAATGGAGGATCCGGGAAGACCATGGAATGGAGGATCCAGGAGGACCATGAAATAGAGGATCAGGAAGGACCATGGAATGGAGGATCAGGGAGGACCATGGCATGGAGGATCAGTGAGGACCATGGAATAGAGGATCCGGGAGGACCATGGAAAGGAGGAGCCGGGAGGACCATGGCACGGAGGAGCCGGGAGGACCATGGAATAGAGGATCAGCGAGGACCATGGAATGGAGGATCAGCGAGGACCATGGAATGGAGGATCCGGGAGGACCATGGAATGGAGGATCATGGAGGACCATGGCATGGAGGATCCAGGAGGACCATGGAATAAAGGATCAGGGAGGACCATGGAATGGAGGATCAGTGAGGACCATGGAATGGAGGATCCAGGAGGACCATGGAATGGAGGATCCGGGAGGACCATGGAACGGAGGATCAGGGAGGACCATGGAATGGAGGATCAGTGAGGACCATGGAATGGAGGATCCGGGAGGACCATGGAATGGAGGATCCGGGGAGGACCATGGAATGGAGGATCAGGGAGGACCATGAAATGGAGGATCAGGGAGGACCATGAAATGGAGGATCAGGGAGGACCATGGAATGGAGGATCAGGGAGGACCATGGAATGGAGGAACAGTGAGGACCATGGAATGGAGGATCGGGGAGGACCATGGAATGAAGGATCGGGGAGGACTATGGAATGGAGGATCGGGGAGGACTATGGAATGGAGGATCAGGGAGGACCATGGAATGGAGGATCCGGGAGGACTATGGAATGGAGGATCGGGGAGGACTATGGAATGGAGGATCATGGAGGACTATGGAATGGAGGATCGGGGAGGACTATGGAATGGAGGATCGGGGAGGACTATGGAATGGAGGATCATGGAGGACCATGGCATGGAGGATCCAGGAGGACCATGGAATAAAGGATCAGGGAGGACCATGGAATGGAGGATCAGTGAGGACCATGGAATGGAGGATCCAGGAGGACCATGGAATAGAGGATCCGGGAGGACCATGGAACGGAGGATCAGGGAGGACCATGGAATGGAGGATCAGTGAGGACCATGGAATGGAGGATCCGGGAGGACCATGGAATGGAGGATCCGGGAGGACCATGGAATGGAGGATCAGGGAGGACCATGAAATGGAGGATCAGGGAGGACCATGAAATGGAGGATCAGGGAGGACCATGGAATGGAGGATCAGGGAGGACCATGGAATGGAGGAACAGTGAGGACCATGGAATGGAGGATCGGGGAGGACCATGGAATGGAGGATCGGGGAGGACCATGGAATGAAGGATCGGGGAGGACTATGGAATGGAGGATCGGGGAGGACTATGGAATGGAGGATCAGGGAGGACCATGGCACGGAGGATCAGGGAGAACCATGGAATGGAGGATCGGGGAGGACTATGGAATGGAGGATCAGGGAGGACCATGGAATGGAGGATCAGGGAGGACCATGGAATGGAGGATCAGGGAGGACCATGAAATGGAGGATCAGGGAGGACCATGAAATGGAGGATCAGGGAGGACCATGGAATGGAGGATCAGGGAGGACCATGGAATGGAGGATCAGGGAGGACCATGGAATGGAGGAACAGTGAGGACCATGGAATGGAGGATCGGGGAGGACCATGGAATGGAGGATCGGGGAGGACCATGGCACGGAGGATCAGGGAGAACCATGGAATGGAGGATCGGGGAGGACTATGGAATGGAGGATCGGGGAGGACCATGGAATGGAGGATCAGGGAGGACCATGGAATGGAGGATCAGGGAGGACCATGGAATGGAGGATCAGGGAGGACCATGGAATGGAGGATCCGGGAGGACCATGGAATGGAGGATCAGGGAGGACCATGGAATGGAGGATCAGGGAGGACCATGGAATGGAGGATCAGGGAGGACCATGGAATGGAGGATCAGGGAGGACCATGGAATGGAGGATCCGGGAGGACCATGGCACAGAGGATCCAGGAAGACCACATATGGAATTATGGAGGATCTGGAGGGGTACAATTGTACTCATTGAATTATCTCACAACAATTCTGTGGGGGGGTGTCACAGGAAGCCGGAAGTGATAATAAATCTCAGTAATGATGTCACAGGGACAGGAAGTGAGGGGAAATCTCAGTAATGAGGTCACAGGGGCTGGAAGTTATGAGAAATCTTAGTAATGAGGTCACAGGGACAGGAAGTGAGGGGAAATCTCAGTAATGAGGTCACAGGGACAGGAAGTGAGGGGAAATCTCAGTAATGGGGGTCACGGGGACAGGAAGTGAGGGGAAATCTCAGTAATAGGGGTCACAGGGAAAGGAAGTGAGGGTAAATCTCAGTAATGGGGGTTACAGGGACAGGAAACAAGGTGAAATCTCAGTAATAGGGGTCACAGGGAAAGGAAGTGAGGGAAAATCTCAGTAATGGGGGTCACAGGGAAAGGAAGTGAGGGAAAATCTCAGTAATGGGGGGTCACAGGGAAAGGAAGTGAGGGGAAATCTAAGTAATGGGGTGTCACAGGGACAGGAAGTGAGGGGAAATCTCAGTAATGGGGTCACAGAGACAAGATGTGAGGAGAAATCTCATTAATGGGGGTCACAGGGAAAGGAAATGAGGAAAAATCTCAGTAATGCGGGGGGGGGGGGGGGTGTCACAGGGACAGGCAGTGAGGAAAAATCTCAGTAATGGGGGTCAAAGGGACAGGAAGTTTAGGGGAAATCTCAGTAATAGGGGTCACAGGAACAGGATCTAAGGAAAAATCTCAGTAATGGGGGTCACAGGGACAGGATCTGAGGAAAAATCTCAGTAATGGGGGTCAGAAGGACAGGATCTAAGGAAAAATCGCAGTAATGGGGGTCACAGGGACAGGAAGTGAAGGGAAATCTCAGTAATGGGGGTCACAGGGACAGGAAGTGAGGGGAAATCTCCGTAATGGGGTCACAGGGACAGGAAGTGAGGAAAAATATCAGTAATTGGGGGTCACAGGGACAGGAAGTGAGGGGAAATCTCAGTTATAGGGGTCACAGGGACAGGAAGTGAGGGGATATCTCAGTAATGGGGTCACAGGGACAGGAAGTGAGGAAAAATATCAGTAATTGGGGGTCACAGGGACAGGAAGTGAGGGGAAATGTCAGTAATGGGGTCAAAAGGACAGGAAGTGAGGGGAAATCTCAGTTATGGGGTCACAGGGAGAGGAAGTGAGGGGAAATCTCAGTAATGGGGGTTACAGGGACAGGAAGTGAGGGGAAATCTCAGTAAAGGGGGTCACAGGAACAGGAAGTGAGGGGAAACGTCAGTAGTGGGGTCAGAAGGACAGGACGTGAGGGGAAATCTCAGTAATGAGGGTCACAAGGACAGGAAGTGGAGAGATATCTAAGTAATGGGGGTCACAGGGACAGGAAGTGAGGGGAAATCTCAGTAGTGGGGGTCACAGGGACAGGAAATTAGGGGAAATCTCAGTAATGGGGTCACAGGAAAAGGAAGTGAGGGGAAATCTCAATAATGGGGTTTACAGGGACAGGACGTGAGGGGAAATCTCAGTAATGGGGGTCACAGGGACAGGAAGTGAGGGGAAATCTCAGTAATGGGGGTCACAGGGACAGGAAATGAGGGGAAATCTCAGTAATGGGGTCACAGAGGCAGGAAGTGAGGGGAAATCTCAGTATTGGGTTTCACATGGACAGGAAATGAGGGGAAATCTCAATAATAGGGGTCACAGGGACAGGAAGTGAGGGGAGATGTCAGTAATGGGGTCAGAAGGACAGGAAGTGAGGGAAAATCTCAGTAATGGGGGTCACAGGGACAGGAAGCGAGGAGAAATCTCAGTAATGGGGGATCACAAGGACAGGAAGTGAGGAGAAATCTCAGTAATGGGGGTCACAGAAACAGGATGTGAGGGGAAATCTCAATAATGGGGTCACAGGGGCAGGAAGTGAGGGGAAATCTCAGTAATGGGGTCACAAGGACAGGAAGTGAGGAGAAATCTCAGTAATGGGGGGTCACAAAGACAGGAAGTGAGGAGAAATCTCAGTAATGGGGGTCACAGGGACAGGAAGTGAGGGGAAATCTAAGTAATGGGGTGTCACAGGGACAGGAAGTGAGGGGAAATCTCAGTAATGGGGTCACAGAGACAAGATGTGAGGAGAAATCTCATTAATGGGGGTCACAGGGAAAGGAAATGAGGAAAAATCTCAGTAATGCGGGGGGGGGGGTCACAGGGACAGGTAGTGAGGAAAAATCTCAGTAATGGGGGTCAAAGGGACAGGAAGTTTAGGGGAAATCTCAGTAATAGGGGTCACAGGAACAGGATCTAAGGAAAAATCTCAGTAATGGGGGTCACAGGGACAGGATCTGAGGAAAAATCTCAGTAATGGGGGTCAGAAGGACAGGATCTAAGGAAAAATCGCAGTAATGGGGGTCACAGGGACAGGAAGTGAAGGGAAATCTCAGTAATGGGGGTCACAGGGACAGGAAGTGAGGGGAAATCTCCGTAATGGGGTCACAGGGACAGGAAGTGAGGAAAAATATCAGTAATTGGGGGTCACAGGGACAGGAAGTGAGGGGAAATGTCAGTAATGGGGTCAAAAGGACAGGAAGTGAGGGGAAATCTCAGTTATGGGGTCACAGGGAGAGGAAGTGAGGGGAAATCTCAGTAATGGGGGTTACAGGGACAGGAAGTGAGGGGAAATCTCAGTAAAGGGGGTCACAGGAACAGGAAGTGAGGGGAAACGTCAGTAGTGGGGTCAGAAGGACAGGACGTGAGGGGAAATCTCAGTAATGAGGGTCACAAGGACAGGAAGTGGAGAGATATCTAAGTAATGGGGGTCACAGGGACAGGAAGTGAGGGGAAATCTCAGTAGTGGGGGTCACAGGGACAGGAAATTAGGGGAAATCTCAGTAATGGGGTCATAGGAAAAGGAAGTGAGGGGAAATCTCAATAATGGGGTTTACAGGGACAGGACGTGAGGGGAAATCTCAGTAATGGGGGTCACAGGGACAGGAAGTGAGGGGAAATCTCAGTAATGGGGGTCACAGGGACAGGAAATGAGGGGAAATCTCAGTAATGGGGTCACAGAGGCAGGAAGTGAGGGGAAATCTCAGTATTGGGTTTCACATGGACAGGAAATGAGGGGAAATCTCAATAATAGGGGTCACAGGGACAGGATGTGAGGGGAGATGTCAGTAATGGGGTCAGAAGGACAGGAAGTGAGGGAAAATCTCAGTAATGGGGGTCACAGGGACAGGAAGCGAGGAGAAATCTCAGTAATGGGGGATCACAAGGACAGGAAGTGAGGAGAAATCTCAGTAATGGGGGTCACAGAAACAGGATGTGAGGGGAAATCTCAATAATGGGGTCACAGGGGCAGGAAGTGAGGGGAAATCTCAGTAATGGGGTCACAAGGACAGGAAGTGAGGAGAAATCTCAGTAATGGGGGGTCACAAGGACAGGAAGTGAGGAGAAATCTCAGTAATGGGGGTCACAGGGACAGGATGTGAGGGGAAATCTCAGTAATGGGGTCACAGGGACAGGAAGTGAGGAGAAATCTCAGTAATGGGGGTCACAGGGACAGGAAGTGAGGAGAAATCTCAGTAATGGGGGTCACAAGGACAGGAAATGAGGGGAAATGTCAGTAATGGGGGTCACAGGGACAGGAAGTGAGGGGAAATCTCAGTAATGGGGTCACAGGGACAGGAAGTGAGGAGAAATGTCAGTAATTGGGGTCACAGGGACAGGAAGTGAGGGGAAATCTCAGTAATGGGGTCACAGGGACAGGAAATGAGGAGAAATCTCAGTCATGGGGGTCACAAGGAAAGGAAATGAGGGGAAATGTCAGTAATAGGGTCACAAGGACATGAAGTGGGGAGAAATCTCAGTAATGGGGTCACAGGGATAGGCATTGAGGGGAAATGTGGTGTACAGGAGAACATTGTGGGGGTCTCTTTGCCCCCCATACATGAAGAGCCCACCATCTGGTTGTCAGATTCCCGTTCGAGGATCCATGGAGGGCACTGGCCCGTGTTATTAGGACGGTAGGCTGTTGTCTCTCACAGGTGACAGGTCCTCTTTATCATTTATAAAGGTTCTATAGGAAGTCCCCACCACAGAACTCTCAGGGGAAATCTCAGTAATGGGGGTCACAGGGACAGGAAGTGAGGGGAAATCTCAGTAATGGGGGTCACAGGGACAGGAAATGAGGGGAAATCTCAGTAATGGGGTCACAGAGGCAGGAAGTGAGAGGAAATCTCAGTATTGGGTTTCACATGGACAGGAAATGAGGGGAAATCTCAATAATAGGGGTCACAGGGACAGGAAGTGAGGGGAAATGTCAGTAATGGGGTCAGAAGGAAAGGAAGTGAGGGAAAAATCTCAGTAATGGGGGTCACAGGGACAGGAAGCGAGGAATCTCAGTAATGGGGGATCACAAGGACAGGAAGTGAGGAGAAATCTCAGTAATGGGGGTCACAGAGACAGGATGTGAGGGGAAATCTCAGTAATGGGGTCACAGGGACAGGAAGTGAGGAGAAATCTCAGTAATGGGGGTCACAGGGACAGGAAGTGAGGGGAAATCTCAGTAATGGGGTCATGGGGTCACAGGGACAGGAAGTGAGGAGAAATCTCCGTAATGGGGGTCACAAGGACAGGAAATGAGGGGAAATGTCAGTAATGGGGTCACAAGGACATGAAGTGGGGAGAAATCTCAGTAATGGGGTCACATGGACAGGCATTGAGGGGAAATGTGGTGTACAGGGGAACATTGTGGGGGTCTCTTTGCCCCCCATACATGAAGAGCCCACCATCCGGTTGTCAGATTCCCGTTCCCAGGATCCATGGAGGGCACTGGCCCGTGTTATTAGGACGGTAGGCTCTTGTCTCTCACAGGTGACAGGTCCTCTTTATCATTTATAAAGATTCTATAGGAAGTCCCCACCACAGAACTCTGCCCGCACCCAACATGGCGCCGGCGGCCTCTCCGCCCACCCCGTGACGTCAATAGCGCGCTCTTGACTTCTCCTCAGACGTCATCGGGTGCGCGCCCCCCGGAGGAGCAGGAAAGATGGCGGCCTTCGGTGTCCTGAGCTACGAGCAGAGGCCCCTGAAGAAACCCCGGCTGGGGCCCCCCGATGTCTACCCGCAGGACGCCAAACAGAAGGAGGCGAGTGAGGGTCCCCGGAGGAGGGAGGGCAGGGGGGTCCCAGGATGGCCCCCCCACATTATACTACAGGAAGGGGGGCTGGGGGCCACAGAAAGACAAACTGTCATCAGAGGGGAGGAGCCAAGGACTGCAGTGTCCCCATATATACCATATACAGGGGGTCACCCCTCCCTGGGAGCCAATCATTGGCTGTGCCTAGGCTCAGGTGACGTCATCAGGCTGCTGCTGCTTGCAGGCAGGAGGAGGCATTTCCTCAGTCTCCCCTCCCCCAGTGATCAGACTGTACCATTGTAACTTTGTAGAAGGAGGAGGAGTCATTTCCTCAGTCTCCCCTCCCCCAGTGATCAGACTGTACATTGTAACTTTGTAGGAGGAGGAGGAGGAGTCATTTTCCTCAGTCTCCCCTCCCCCAGTGATCAGACTGTACATTGTAACTTTGTAGGAGGAGGAGGAGTCATTTCCTCAGTCTCCTCCCCCAGTGATCAGACTGTACATTGTAACTTTGTAGAAGGAGGAGGAGTCATTTTCCTCAGTCTCCCCTCCCCCTGTGATCAGACTGTACATTGTAACTTTGTAGAAGGAGGAGGAGTCATTTCCTCAGTCTCCTCCCCCAGTGATCAGACTGTACATTGTAACTTTTGGGGTGGAGGTGGTGGTATTGGAGGTGGTGGTATTGGGGTTATCTGGGGTTGGGGGGGGGGGGTGCAGGCATTGGTGTGATGGGGGGTGCATGTAATGGGGGGTGGTGTTTGCAGGTATGGGTTTATGGGGGGTGCAGGTATTAGGGTTGATCTGAGTTCAGGGGTGGGGGGGGGTGCAGACATTGGGGGGTGCAGGTAATGGGGGGGTGGGGGTTGCAGGTATTGGGTTTATGGGGGGTGCAGGTATTAGGGTGATCTGAGTTCAGGGGTGGGGGGGTGCAGACATTGGGGGGTGCAGGTAATGGGGGGTGGGGGTTGCAGGTATTGGGGTGATCTGAGGTGGGGGTGTGCTGGTATTGGGGTGATGGGGGGGTGCAGGTAATGGGGGGTAGAGGGTGCAGGTATTGGGTTGATGGGCACTGGGGGGTGCAGGTATGGGGGTGATGGGGGGGTGCAGGTATTGGGGTGATGGGGGGTGCAGGTATTGGGGTGATGGGCGGTGGGGGGGTGCAGGTATTGGGGTGATGAGGGGGGTTTGCAGGTAATGGGGGGTAGAGGGTGCAGGTATTGGGTTGATGGGGGGGTGCAGGTATTGGGGTGATGGGCGGTGGGGGGTGCAGGTATTGGGGTGATCTGAGGTGGGGGGTGCAGGTATTGGGGTGATGGGGGGGGTGCAGGTATTGGGGTGATGGGGCGGTGGGGGGGGGTGCAGGTATTGGGGTGATCTGAGGTGGGGGGGTGCAGGTATTGGGGTGATGGGCGGTGGGGGGTGCAGGTATTGGGGTGATCTGAGGTGGGGGGGTGCAGGTATTGGGGTGATCTGAGGTGGGGGGGGTGCAGGTATTGGGGTGATCTGAGGTGGGGGGGGTGCAGGTATTGGGGTGATGGGGGGGTGCAGGTATTGGGGTGATGGGGGGTGCAGCTTTTGGGGTGATGGGCGGTGGGGTGTGCAGGTATTGGGGTGATCTGAGGTGGGGGGGTGCAGGTATTGGGGTGATGGGGGGGTGCAGGTAATGGGGTGATGGGGGGGTGCAGGCTTTTGGGGTTGATGGGCGGTGGGTGTGCAGGTATTGGGGTGATCTGAGGTGGGGGTGTGCAGGTATTGGGGTGATCTGAGGTGGGGGTGTGCAGGTATTTGGGTGCTGGGGGGGTGGGGGGTACAGGTATTGGGTTGATGGGCGGGTGGGGGGTGCAGGTATTGGGGTGATGGGCGGTGGGGGGTGAAGGTATTGGGGTGATGGGCGGTGGGGGGGTGCAGGTATTGGGTTGATGGGCGGTGGGGGGTGCAGGTATTGGGGTGATGGGCGGTGGGGGGTGCAGGTATTGGGTGATGGGCGGTGGGGGGTGCAGGTATTGGGGTGATGGGCGGTGGGGGGTGCAGGTATTGGGTTGATGGGCGGTGGGGGGTGCAGGTATTGGGGTGACCCTTGATTGGGGTGTCATTCTGTGTAACGGTGACATGTGTGTTGTCAGGACGAGCTGACGGCTCTGAATGTGAAGCAAGGATTCAACAACCAGCCGGCCGTCTCCGGAGATGAACACGGCAGTGCCAAGAATGTCAACTTCAATCCGGCTAAGGTCTGTGTTTCGGCTCGGGGTCAGAATCCTCCTTTAACCCCCCCCCCCCACACTTTGTGCCGAAGCCCCCCTTCTCCCCCCCCACACTTTGTGCCGTAGCCCCCTTCTCCCCCCAACACTTTGTGCCGTAGCCCCCCCTTCTCCCCCCACACTTTGTGCCGTAGCCCCCCTTCTCCCCCCCCCACACTTTGTGCCGTAGCCCCCCTTCTCCCCCCCCACACTTTGTGCCGTAGCCCCCCTTCTCCCCCCCCCACACTTTGTGCCGTAGCCCCCCTTCTCCCCCCCACACTTTGTGCCATAGCCCCCCGTCTCGGCAGTGTGCGCTCCATACACCATCCTCTGTTTCCTTCTCCCCCGTCTCGGCGGTGTGCGCTCCATACACCATCCTCTGTTTCCTTCTCCCCCGTCTCGGCGGTGTGCGCTCCATACACCATCCTCTGTTTCCTTCTCCCCCGTCTCGGCGGTGTGCGCTCCATACACCATCCTCTGTTTCCTTCTCCCCCGTCTCGGCGGTGTGCGCTCCATACACCATCCTCTGTTTCCTTCTCCCCCGTCTCGGCGGTGTGCGCTCCATACACCATCCTCTGTTTCCTTCTCCCCCGTCTCGGCGGTGTGCGCTCCATACACCATCCTCTGTTTCCTTCTCCCCCGTCTCGGCGGTGTGCGCTCCATACACCATCCTCTGTTTCCTTCTCCCCCGTCTCGGCGGTGTGCGCTCCATACACCATCCTCTGTTTCCTTCTCCCCCGTCTCGGCGGTGTGCGCTCCATACACCATCTCTGTTTCCTTCTCCCCCGTCTCGGCGGTGTGCGCTCCATACACCATTCTCTGTTCCCTTCTCCCCCGTCTCGGCGGTGTGCGCTCC